>NC_135644.1:21785000-21975000 GCF_053574225.1 Canis aureus | reverse complement strand
TGTGTTCTGTATATTATGCCCCCAATGGGGCGTTGATGAAGACCTACACAGTGCATAAATTTCTTTTAAGTTCTGTTAAGCAATCTTGTGTTATGAGTACAATTAAAAGTCCATCAGTATCCCAAGTACTCGTGCATTATCTACCCTGCCACACTTCGCTAATGCGTCTTATCATTTAGGTTGCTAATACTGTTCAGTGTAAAGACAGTCTTTCTGAGGTAGACTGTTCAAGTTCAAGGACAAGTCTTTTTCTTACGAAATGCATGACATTCAAAAAAAGACAACAAATAAATACTACATGTACAATATGTAGCAATGAGGTAGAAATGGTTATAAAGAACAATGTTTGAATACAAGTCAGATGAAAAAAAGAAAAAAAAAAGAAATGAATATTCTCTAGCAACTGTATATAATCCACGAGGAGAAACACACACACACACACGCACACACACACATACACACAGGAGAGGGAGAGAGAAGAAATAAACTTTTGCTTTTCTTTTTTTTTTATATATCATAAGACAACAAGAAAGAATGAATGTGCTCCCAACCTTGGTGTACTACAGAACCATTTTATAAATATTTAACATTCTATAGGACTGATTCATATATTCTCACACAACTCTGTGGCAAGGCTGACCCATGCTGCCGACATTCTACATATCACTGAGACAGGGAGGTGAAATTTTCCTGCTTTCCGTCTAATTGTCTTTGACAATTGCAGTGCCTAGTGCTACACTGCTTGTGTTGTATTTAAAAACAGGGGAAAGAGGAGAGACTTGTTCATTAAAGATGCAGTATCCCTGGTTCACACAAATGCATCTGGCAGGTTCAAAATCGAATGTCAAGCAGAGGTCTTAGCAGAGTGTGAGCTTCAGTTCATGTGTTGGTGAGTCACCAGTACAGCTGGTTTTGAATTCTGAAATACTAATAGCTCCATGTTTGCTAATGTGCTTTGTATGAAAAATCGGCAAGTGATTCAACAACCAAAGGCTTTTCCTTCTCAAAAGAAAAACACATATTAAAACACTGAATTGTCAAGTGGTCATGTGGATCTGCGCACGTGAAGAAAGGAAGTAACCAGTTGCTTCTGAATAATGTAAACTAGATGTTAGTTTTAAAGTTCAAATAGGTGGTGGTGAAAACAGCACACACATACATATACACATACATGCTAATTTTATATATATATGTGTGTGTGTGTGTATACACACACACACACATATATATATTAGAACTTTATATATATATTAGAACTTTACCTTAGTGGCCTCGATAGTTCAACAAACTGTGTCCCTTTCACTTTGCAAAATACAGTTTCAATGACCATGATGATAGCCAATTCTTGTTAAGAAACATGAGAATGGGATCAGGAAAGTATCTTTCTGTGTGGAGTTGGACACATTTCTAGAGAAACACACTCTAAATGCCTCTAAAATGTATTTTCCAACCCACAATTATATGTAAATTTACAAAGACCTATTGTAGGAATTAATTTGGATTTTTTTTTTTTTTTGGATGTATTCTTCTGAAAACTGCATAGCCAAGTACTATGCAACCCATGTAAATTGACCTTGCTATTTTACATAGCATAGCCTCTGGATAGCTTTTATCACTTGCCCAGATGGTGTTTGGCCTATGTATTTTAGTGGAATGGTTTATTTTCTCCTTGATAGGTTTCAAATGCACAAGAAAACATTATACCCGTCTATCTGCATTTGAGTAGAATACAAACTGACTAATAGATAAACATTCCGTGTGAAAGTAAATAGCCTTAAAGTATACTGCCTTCACATTCCATTGATCAGCTCAGTCAGCAAAGTTTTCCATATTGTCACTAATGTTCTAAATATTTTGGTGAGAAGCATGCCAGGAGTGTAGGGTATTTCCATTTGTGTCACGCATAAGGTCATTATGAACTACCTCTTGAATTCCTATTGATCCTTCTCCTGAAGTGGTTTCCTTCACTTCCTTTTTGTTCCTGTTGGAAATGTTATTGCGGTTGTGAAGAAGAGAATTAGGGGCTGTTAAGTGGACTGGCTCAAATCCCCTGGCCAGACGGCACGGGATTTGGACTGGCTCATTACCTTACCTTCATTAGTAGCCTTCTCCAAAATCTTAGCAGTCAGAAAGAGGCCAAGGGTATGAAGCCCGATTACTCAGTTGTACTATCATCACTGATTGTACACATTCACTTCTCAGGATGTGGCACCCCGCCCCCACCCCAAGCTCCAGAAGGGATGGTCAGAAAAGAGCTCATTATTAGGCTAGTCCACAGAAGAGCTCATAATGCTGCCATGCAGAATCAAAGAATCACAGGAGAGCACTATCTACTCAAAGGTCAGCCTTATCTCCCCCAACAGATCTTCATTTCTTCAGCATGCCCAATTTCCTAAGAGATCAAATCCTAGAATTCACGAGGCTAAATGAAATTCACACAAGACTTCAGCTTCTTCCTAAATACATGGATTTTTGACCACTCATACCGCAAAGTAGTTTTAAAGTCACTTAAAGCTAAAAGCCGGTATGTAGGACCTTATTTTCGGTTTTATAAATGAGTGTAAAACACAATAGTGCAGTCATATTTGGCATTAACTCTTACCAGCCACAAAAATGTGGGTCAATATTGGATTTTCCAAAGTTGTCTAAGTAAGACTGGGTTTGTCAAAACTTGCCAGTTGCTTTCAAGTGAACACAGCATGTTGGCGGAAATGAAATGTAATGTCTAAAAGACAGAAAATAGGTCAGCACTGTGCAAAAGTAAACTTGTCAGTGAGATCAATATGGACCTACAAGTTAATGGGGGATATTAGAATTTCCTTACAATAAGAGATGTGCAGGGTAGAGCCAGAACACAACTATAGCATTTATTCACTTGTGAAAAGCAGAGGACGTATTTAAATATTATTTTTTGTATCCTTAATGAAAGGCACTGCTTTTTAATATGGAATATTTATATGTAAGCACAGTTTTAATTGATAGGATATCACAGTAAATCAAATTTTGGTTCATTTGCTCAGTTTCTCGCAACATTGAAAAATACGAAAAAAGGGGGGTAATATGATCAAGCATGATAAAATTTCAGAAATACGATGAAGTCCTTCAATAGCTTTCTCTATGGTAAGTGTGTCAGAGAATTTGACATTGTGAATGCAATCAGTCAAAATTTTTGAAGGGAAAAAGAAACAATAACAGAAAGCTTTCTTGGGGCTTCTCATTGCATTTATTTAAATTTTTTAAAAATGTACATCACTTTTTGAATACATAAAATGCCAGTGCTTTGCAACAGTTTTGTTACTGCATCTCTCAACTAAAAAAAGGAAGGAAAAAAAAAAAAAAAAACCAGGAAAAATACATTCAAAAAGCCAGGCTGTTCTGCTTATGCACGGGCAGTGGCTTTGGAAAGCTACAGCCTACACTGTCTGTTCAGAGGCATTGCCGAACATCAGTTAGCTATCAATGAAAAGTTGCACATAAAGCATTAAAGGATACAAAGAACAACTTGGTGGGGTGTAGGAGAAGAATGGGAAATTAAGAAAAATGCCACATGTTCTGGGGGGGGGGGTAGGGGCGGACTCAGGTAGAAGCAAGCACGAAGACCGTTATTTTTGGAAACTGGATTTATGGAAAAAAGGAGAAAACAAAGTAACGTGTTTGACAAGGTAATAGTTGTGTGCACGCGCGCGTGTGTGGGTGTGTGTCCACGTCCAATTTTCTACTTTCCTTTCCAAGAGAAATGTAACAAAACTGAGGTAGAAATGAATGTGGGAGCACTATAGCCCAGAAGATTTCAAAATGAGAAGCAAAATTGCACTGAGAAGAGAGGCGTCAGAAAGAGGGGATGTAGATGTTCTTTGTGGATATAGAGAAGTTGGTTGGTTGGTGTTTGTATTTATTTATTTATTTGTTTGTTTTTGCTTGCTATCTTCTGCATTCTACCGAACAGCACGGCAAGCCTATAAGCTAGATTAGTGAATAGAAGGACACCATTCCCAGCAATTTTAAGAGAGAACTTGCAAACCACCACCACCACCACCACCACCACCACCACCACCACCACCACCACCACCACCACCTATGCAGTAAAAGGCAGTCCTAGTTTTCCGGTACTGTGACTTTCAGGGTCCTACACAGGTCTTGTGGCTGAGTGTTCTAGACACTAACATGAACTGAGTAAGTAGCTTTCCATTAACCAGTGTACCTTTTTAAGAACATTTTCATTTCATTATCAAGGAGCAATGTACGAAGAACTCTTGCAGTTTTTGACATAAAGGATTATTCTGCTCTGGTTAATTCCCCATAATTAGTAAAAGAATCTTTAAAAAAAAAAATCCTTCCATTTCTACTTTAAATTGTAAATATTCAGTTGTATCACACGTCAGTATTTTTTTCCGGATACATTCAAAGTAATTTTCCTTGCTCTTTTTTTTCCCAATTGTTGAGGTAAACATACATTTTAATATAAAGTAACATTGAAGCCTATCCCATTACTATCAGCAGTACATAGTGCTTTCAACACATTCCTTTGAGGTACTGTACAAATCACAATCGCTTTCCTGAGTTTTTGCAGACAAGAACATTAAAAGAAATGAACTGCAGAAATTAAGGTCCAGATTACCGTTACCCTGTTTTACCTGTTCTTAGCTTAGTACTGCAGAACAGACAGGATTGAGGAATACTGTTGCTCTTAAAATGGCAAAAATCTGGTTTTCTGTCGTCACACAACCGTTCATCTCTTTAGTCCAATAATGTTTGAAGTTAAAGCTCTTTATATTAGCACATGCCACCAATGTAATTGTGAGGCAAACAAAAAATAAAGCACCACTCCAGGCACTTGACAGCAACTAAATCTCGAGAACAGCAGAATGGAATCAACACACGAGGTTCATGTCCTTCTGAAATCAACACACTTGCACCTTGCTCCTTGGTGAGCGTTGTCTAGCTTGAACTGAACTGAGCATCGACAGATGCTTTCTGTATCTGGGGCTCTCAAATCAGAAGCTCTCGTTTGATGCGTTTTTTTGTTTTTTTTTTTTTCTTTCCTCCAAATCTACCCTGACGCTAAAGATGCAACTCCATCGTCATCTTCCCCAGTACCCTTTGCGATTTAAACACTACTGGAAAGGGGCTCTATACCCTATGTAGCAGGTTTTATGCGCGTGTGCCAACATTCATTACATTTATTTTTTTTTTTTAAAGAAGTCATCACTGACTGCAACCAAACATTTTGTTCCATTCAACATACATATCAAGCTCTTTTTGAGATATGCTAGGCTGAATCTTGCAGAAAGCATTTTCAAAGTCTTGATACGTGACGGGCCTCAACTGGCCGGGCATGATGGCTGAAAGGTCCGTGGCTGGCATGGCGTGGAGGGGGCCCACCGCCGCTTCCTGACACAGGTGGGCCACGTCTAGTCCGGAGAAGCCTTCTGTGCGCTGGACGAGCAGTGCAAACTCCTTGTCACTGAGACAGTAATTGTGCTGTGAGAGCAGTTGTACTATCATCTGGTGCCTCGCTGTGCTGTCGGGAAGTGGGATCAAGAGTCGTTTCATGAAGTACCTCCGGAGGGACTCGTCGATCTCCTCTGGTTTACTGGTGGCACAAATGACTACGATTTGGTCCTCGGCCGACGTGAGTACAGTGTCCAGCTGCATCAGGAATTCCGTTCTCATCCGACTGACTGGACTGTGCTCCTCGCTCACCTGGGAGGAGAGGAGCATGTCGATGTCGCTGACGAAGATCACGGCGGGCTGGCGACACCGCGCCACGAGGAAGGAGGCGTGGATGATCTTCTCCGCCTCGCCCAGCCACTTGGCCACCAGCCCGGAGCCGGCGATCTTGAAGAACGTGGCCCCCAGCTGGCCCGCCAGGCAGCGGCCCAGCAGCGTCTTGCCGGTCCCGCGGGGCCCGAAGAGGAGGATGCTCCGCGGCGAGGCCGTGAGGCCGCTGAAGGCGTCCGACCTGAGCACGGGCCACAGGACCTCCTCCTTGAGCACCGCCTTCACCAGGTCCAGGCCGGCGATGTCGCCCCAGTCCAGCGGCGGGCCCTGCGCGATGATCTCGCTGCTCACCAGGTCGAGCAGGTGCGGCTCGGCGCCCTTGAGCGGCTCGTCGGCGGCGTGGCCGGCTGAGGTAGGTGCGCGCAGCGCGGGGCCCTGCAGGCCGTGGGGCAGCAGCGGCCGGTGCTCCTCCCCGGGCTCGCCCACGCCGGGCGACGGGTACTTGCCGAACGAGTCGCCGCCGGGCCGCGCGCCCAGGCCGGGCTTGGCGGCGCCGTAGGCGGGCGGCGTCAGGGCCCGGCCGGGCTGGCCGCCGAACTTGCGCGGCTGCTCGGGGGCCAGCAGCTGCTTGCTCGGCTTGAAGGCCAGGGCGGCGGCGGCGGCGGCGGCGGCGGCGGAGGCGGAGGCGGGGTCGGCGCCGCGGTCGAAGCTGCTCGCGCTCCCGCCGCCGCTCCCGCCCCCCCCACCCCCGCCGCCCCCGCCCCCCCCGCCCCCGCCGCCGCCCCCGCCTCCGCGGCCGGGACCCGGGCCGGGGCCCGAGCCCGAGAGGGCGCCGTCGGGCATCCTGTACATGGGGCTCTGCGCGGACCGCTGCTGCCCGTAGCCGTAGCCCGCGTAGCCGGCGTCCAGGTCGCCCTGCGCCGCCATGTAGAAGGCCTTCCGCTTGAGCGAGCTCGCCGGGCCGCCCGCCAGGGCCGAGGGCGCCAGGGGCGCGAGCGCGTGGCCCTGGTAGGCGTAGCCCGCGACGGTGGTGGGCGGCAGCGGCGTGGGCGCGGGGATGCCGGACGGCAGGTAGGCCGAGGGCGGCGGCGGCGGCGCGCCCCCGGGGCTGTAGCCCGCGCCCACGGCCGCCTGCGGGGGGTAGCCGGCCGCCGGGTAGCTGTAGCCCGCCAGGTTGGAGGCCCCGTTGTAGCCGGGGACCAGGGCGGCGGGCGGCGGCGGCGGCGGCGGCGGCGGCGGCGGCGGCTGCAGGAGCCCCGAGCTGTGCAGCGGCGACGGGTGCGGGGACGGGAGCGCGGGGGCCGGCTGGCTGCCGTAGGCCGAGTGCAGGTACGAGCCGTTGTAGCCCGGGGCGTATTCCTGAGACGGGAGCCCGGCGTGCAGGCCGGCCACCGGGTGGCTGCCGCAGCTGCTGCTCGAGTAGCTGGGCTCGGCCAGGTTGCTGGCCACCCCCGGGGAGCTGCCGATGCTGGCCGAGGCGTCGGCGGGCGGCAGCGCGGGCGCCACCCCGGCCTTGCCGGCGGCGAGCACCTCGGGGACGCAGTTCATGGGGTACACGGCGTCCGCACTCAGCGACGGCTGCCAGGGCTCGCTGTCATTCTTCCGGCCGTTCACCAGCCCCGAGGGCGCGTCCGAGTAGTTGCTGAGCACAGGCCGGTCCACGGGGCCTTCCAGGATGCCCGAGTACTTCTCCGCGTACTTCTTCAGCAGGTTGGACGCCGTCAGCGCAGAAATGTCGTCGTTGGCCCAGGCGTACTGGTAGGTGCGCTGCAGGTGGCCGCGGTAGGCTTCGACCTTGTGCGCGGGGGACCGAGTGGTCGACGTGATGTCAAAGTGCTGTTCTGGCCACTGCGCATGCTCCGGCGTCCACTGCATCTTCAAGCCTGAGGATGGGGGGGGGGGAGGAGCGAGGAAAAGTCAATTTACTAAGGTGCTCATCGGAAAGGGTCACAGCTCTCCCCTAACTTCCTTGGTTACCTGCGATTTTCCATTAACGCCACAGCCATCCTAAAGAATTCCCACAGGTCACAGTATCCACTGTGGCCGCACAGTGCGTGCGCTTTAAAAGGGGACCGAATTTCAGTCCTGTGTGAAAAGGCAACCGAATTTAAATAAAGATCTCTGTAGAGGGCCGGATTCTTTTTTTTTTTTTTTTTTTTTTTCCTCCTCCTTAAGCAATAAGCAGATCGATTCCGGTGGAGCCTATCAGGTTACTTGCTGCACACACACGCGCGCACACAGGCACACACGCAGTGCACACGCGCAGGGACCCGTATATATGTACACACACGCTCCTGTCAGATCAGACTTCGACAGCAGGTCCTTAAAAACAATGAAATATGCGGATCTGTTAAACATCCGGCACGTGACACTATGAACACGGGCAGTATCTGGCTGTTGTGTCTTTTCACACCAGAGTTTCTGTTTTGTATTTTAGCCAATGTAAAAACGAGACACAGCCGACAGATCACATCTAGGACCCCTCTCTTCTTCGGGACTGAACACCTAGTTAGCACAGTATAATGCTCCCTGCGCAGAACAATATGACACAGACATAGCAGGTCACTCCATAATCCAACTCTCATCTAAAGTGCTCCACGACAGTTTCAAATCTGCTTCGTGGAGTGCAGCAAAGCAATCTCCCAGGCAGCGCTCCATCGCTTTCATCGCACAAAGCCTACAACTCGGTATGAATTACAACTGGCTCCTTTCTGCCTCTCAGTTCTGTTGTTGAGTCTCTGAAAAAAAAAAACAAGCATCACTTGTCTGTCGGTCTTCCAGCTGGCACGCTCCCTCCTTCTCCTACAGTCCTTCCCTCGCGCCCCCCCCCACCCCCCCACCCCCGGCCTCCGAGGACTGAGAGGGGAGAGGACACATGCAGATACACACACGTACATAGGCCCGCATAGACGTACCCCTCTCACGTGCGTGCATGTGCGTGTGTATACGGATGTGTATACACCTGGACAGAGAGAGAAGAGGCAGGAAGGAAGGAGGGCGGGGGAGGAGACAGGTGAAAGGGAGCATAAGAATAAAGAGGGAGAGAATCGGGGTTCTGCTTAGGCTTCTGCGGGAAGCAGTGTGTGTGCGGCATGAACTCCAAGAGCGCCCCTAGATAATGAGGCGCTACGGGTAATTCTGTTACCTGCCCGATCACTAACTGAAGCAAGGGGACTTCAGTAGCAAACTGTTGTGAAACAAGACTCTTTTCTCAGAATCCGAGGATCGTTGGAGTTTTACAGTTTAAGGAGACCCTAGAAATTCCCTCACTTCGCAGATTAGGGAACAGGCACCCAAAGGGATCTGTGACATACCCTCCCTCGGACCCTCAAGGACTCACGTATACTTGGTCACCATACAGCACCGCGCCCTGCTCTGTCTCCCGGGGCTGGCTCACCTCATTCTAATCTCTGCGTGGTTCCAACACTTCCTCTTCTGGTACAGCTGCATTAAGTAGGCCTCCTTAATCTCTTTTGTATTAGCCAAAGTGAATTTTGTAAACTGCCTTAATGCCCTCTGGCAGAGATGCCTCGATAAGGAGGAGGCCTGGTCTCAATGAAGCATCTGTGGCATCGGCTCCCTTCTGAATTACGGCAGTCTGTTTTGACAGCTCCTACACCCTTCCGCCTTCCTTCTCCAAGCCCTTTAGCTCTTCGTTCCCTGCCTCTGGCTTCTGACATGGCCAGCTTTGACTTGCTGAGCTAAACTGAACATAGCACAGAGTTTGGTAACAGAATGGCATGTTGATTCCCTCCTGACTCTCTCTTCCTTGTTTGCAAAACCACTGCACCAGACACTGGAAGTTAATTAGCAGGATGATGCTGTGCTAATTGTGTTAATTTACAAGGTTTTAGTCAAAGAGAATCATGCCAGGGCTGGCACTGCTGTCATGCTTCCGACTTAATGATTAAGAAATACTGAAAACAAGGTGGGAAGGATTGCAGTAATTACACAATAAATGAATAAAGCAACAGGATTCATTTGCAAATATATTTTACTGCAGTTGTACTCATTTGCATTTGGATTTTTAAAAAGGATCCATGTAGATATTCATTTGCAAATCACCATCTCAGTTAAATTAAGTCTGAATGCTGCACAGTATAACTTAATCAAGCTCTCTATTTTTTTTAATAAAAATATGAAAGACCTTACTTCTCTTGTAGATGCAACAGATTCTTTCTTCACCCTCCTCTCCCTTACTCCTCCCAAATCCTCATATGTGTTTCTCTTTTAAAACTCCACTTAAAAATATATATATATATGTATATATATATCATCAATTACAAAAATAATTGTGAAATCCTGATGAAGTACAGCTTGCATTTCAGTCTGAGAAACTCTGGGGGTGAGTTCTAGGAGGAACTAAAGTGATTTTTCTTAATTGTTTCTGCCTTCTCAATCACTCCTTTTGAAGGGGGGGGGGAGGAAAACACATCGCAGAATGGGTGAAATGACTGAAACCACACTTAAAAGGGGAAAAGATGCAATTTTAATGAAGCAGCATTTCAGGAATCATACTTTCATTAAATTCAACTGGAAATTATTAAGAGCAAATCACCAGGAACCAATCGCAAGTAATCAGTATCTAAATTCTTCTAGTGTCATGGGATTTACTTCAAGCCTTATAAAAAGGAAAGAATATTAATGTGACTATAATGCAGAACTGTCTAAAAGACCTACAAATTCATTAGTCCTGTAAATTATTTCCAGGGAATTTCTAGTAGGATTTTTTCTTTAAAAGATTTTCAAATACAGAGTTGAAAAAAATAAGAACTCACATATGCTCTGAGTGGAAGTCTGATTACATTGATACAGAAGAAACGTGAATAAATGTCTTGAAAGGAGGCCTCCAGAAAAAAATTTGGGAGTCAGAGAAAACAGGATTTACCACAAACTCAACATAACACACACACACACACACACACACACACACACTCACACACTAGGAGTCGTGGCTTCCTCAGCTGACCTAAGCATTAGTTAACATATATGAAGAACATGATAAAAGCCCATTAAAAAAAAAAAAAGAAACTGCTCTGGATTTTGAATAATTATTTGAAAAATAAACAAAAAAGGGGCAGCTTTCTACTTTATTGGCTTAAAATTTTTTCTTGTAAATTAATCGTTTACAAAAAATGTGCAAAAAATGATTTTAGGAAGTTAAAATCACTGTAATAGACAAGAATGTAAAGTTTGCATAAAAGAGGGGGGTTGTTTTCACGGAGCGGGTCTGTGAAGTTCAACTCTGGCAAGACATACATTTTCTAAGCTTTCTACTGCATCTGAAATTGAACAAAGATCCTATCAAAATTATTTATTTGGGACAATTACTTGATGTACCATTGCCTTTTGGTTCTCGTGCTATTTTTGGATGTGCTTACCAAGATAATTGAAAGTTTATTTATTGATGCATATTAACTAACACTAACCTTAGCGAGGCCGCCAAAGGCAAGACTGAGCTTTGATTAAATCACCTTAAGGGAACAGAATTATTCACATCCCCTGGAACACGAGTACTTACCCCGGGTTTTGAAATCACTAATGTTACTTGAAAGCTCCAGTTAATAGTTAAGCATAAACTAGTTCTTATTATTAGTAGGAGCCGAAGAAGCCAGCGTACAGGAGATTGTCCTGTGCTTTTGGAGCACAGAGAGCTTTCTCATCAGTTTTTTGAATTTTAATGCTAATTGGAAGGAGAACCAAACTTGGTTGTGTTGTTGTTGTTGTTGTTATTCTGTTTACTGGTGGTGATAGTCCTGATGTGGAACAGAAGAAAAACGTCGAGCCAAATGTTCTTTGAACAACAACAACAAAAAAAATCATGCTCCATTTGATTGTTATTGCTGTTCTCTATGTGTAGGAAGTAGCACACGAGTGTCACTTGGCACCCAAATAATAAGATGGGCTTTAAAGACAGCTTTTATATGGTTTCTCTTTGGAACATGCAGAGAAAAATCTCAGAAACAATACTATTTTAACATTATTTAGAAACATGACTCCAGAACAATAACTTCCACTGCTGTTTAGAAATAGCTTAAATAGGTACAATAAAGATTCAGACAACAGTGGAAAGTAAGAAAAATAGTTCTTAAAGATAATTGAAGGACTGTTCCAAAACATCGATTTTTATTTTTGAAAGGATCGGGAAATTCCTAATACAGCTAGCAAATTTCACAATGCATTGTGTTTGTTCTTAAAATATATTATTTAATAGAAAATTGCTTTTAAGATACCTTAACGTAAGTTATTACACCAGAAAGATAGGTACTACTTTAAGAAGCCTGAGCACTTTGCTGTTTTATTGCTATAGGATGAATTTATGTATATTAAACGAATAAGGCTGTATTTCCCATAAAACTGGACAGTTTGGAGGACATTTTCCTTTCTGATCGTTTCTGCCCACATTATAACTTAGGTTTAATTACTAAGCAGTTGCTGCCTCATTGCTTTACTTGCTCCATTTTGTTCTTTATTTTGAAACAACACAACTGTGACGTCCTTCGAAGCTCTGTCACAGCTTCACGATGACAAAGAAGCTGCTACGGAGAAAAATGAAGGATATAAAAGCAACTTTAAGAACGGGAGGAAATCGGAAATAAGCCACTAAGCCTCCGGAGTCTATTTTTAGCACACATTCCTGGAAATACTCCTCTAAGGTCCGGGCTTCCCTACCCTGACCCCTACCTGACACACGTGTGCTGCTCAGCCGTTCAGCAGGTCTAAAAAAGCTGTTCTCTACAAGGTTCCCATAGGGTACTGCAGGCTGCTGGGGACTTGCCTTCATCTGTAGGTTTTCTCACACTCCTGGGGCAGGGACCGGAGGCAGACACCTGCAGGCATGGAAGGCTTGCTTGCTGCACGACATCACTACACCCGTTACGCCCCTGTGGGCCACTGTACCCCTGAACTTTTCATTAGTACGTATTTAAATGTATTTTCATTAGTACTTATTTAAGTGTATTTTTTTTAATCTAATGGCATATTTGCCCACCTTCTCTCTAGAAAGCAGTCACTCCTGGGGTAAATACAACAAAGTGCAGTTGACCCTTGAATAACACTGGTTTGAATGAATTATGTGGGTCCACATGTATGCAGAGGTTTTTGTTTTGTTTTGTTTTTGTTTTTTGTTTTGATAAATACATGACAATACTGCAGATGGATTTCTTACGATTTTCTTAACAGCACTTTCTTTTCTCTGTAGAGCTTACTTTATCATACGAATACAGTATAAAATACAGACAAAATACAAAATGCGTGTTAATCGACTGTTTACGTTATTGGTAAGGTCAAGAGTAGGCTGTTACGTTTTCGGAGAGTCAGAAGTGACACGCAGACCCTTGACACCTGCGTTGTTCAAGGGTCAAGCTGAATGTAATAGTTGACACCCCCTGGGCCTAACACTGCAACAGAGTCATCCTCTCCTGGGGAATGTTAGAACCAACACACAGGACATTCAGAATTCCAGGAAGAGGGCAGCAAATTCACCAGCTAAAAATACAGGTTTGTGCAGTAAAAGGCTTCTACAAACCTCCTGGCGGTGAACACGGGCCTGATGCGGTATCTCCTGATCATGATCCTTCAAGGAAGGTGATGACCAAATGAAATGTTTGAGCAGACCCAGTAGGAGTCTCTCCCTCCTAAGCCAGGAGGCCAGCACAGCAGTGTCTAGGATCCCCTATACTCACCCAGTTGATCCGAAATCTTAGTCTATTCCCTGATCATTCCCAGCCTGAAAATGTGATGTCATATCCAAAAACAAGGAGGAAGAGCATGGAAATGACACGTTCTTTTTAACCCAGTCGATCCAGTTCCATCTTGAGAACGCCAAAGTTAGAAGACCTTTATCAACAGCTAACCATGTGGTAGAGACTGTGAATTTTATTTAGCCAACGACCTGAGGGCTCACTATGTATAAAGCCTGTGGTTCGGTGGTGAGAATTCAAGTCGAGGGCATCTGTTTTTGTAAGACAATGAAGCTTTTTCAGCTTCGTGTCTTCTTTGTCATTTCACATTCTAAATTCTCTTTGATTTTAGAAATTAAGGGAACTTTGAAGTAACCCCAACCCAGACAGTCTCAGTTATACTTTGCTACTTCACTTACTATGATGTCCTGTGGGGTTGAAAACTATTTTGCCTGACACAGTGTTTTATTTGGAGGTATTGCTAGCGTGTTGGGATAGAAAGGGACTGATGAAAACACAAAGGTTGTAGAATTTTGTTCAAAGAGTGAATATCCCAAGCTTGAGAGTCAGACCCAGGGCTTTGCTCATGCCATTGCTTATTTGTTCAAATCTTGGTGAAGTCACTTAAGCACATCAAACTCCCTTTTTTGCAGCTATAAAATGTGGACCATAATGGTATCCTATATCTTACTGGATTGTTAAGAAGATTACCTAAAGTAATAATATTCATGAAAATATCTTCTGTGAACGGCTATACAAATATTTCTTATTCTTTGATTTTGAAAAATAATACAAGTGCACAAAACTGACTAGACAGAAAAAAAAAAAGTAAAATCACTCCTAGAATTCTAAGTCACTTTTTCTTCAACCTCAAGACAGCTACTGAAAAGGAAATTTTCCAGTGGGAATGTTGGTTATAAGGAAGGTATTAGAAATTCTTTCATACTCAGCAGAACACAGAGCATGATCTTACAAAAAGGGGCCAGAAATCAGATGTTTTCGATTCTAGATGTTTTCATAGTATTTTATTTTAAATGTTACCTGTTACTCAACATTATAGAGACCACAAGTAAGAAATAAAGTACTTAGAGGTTTAAATCCAGTGAAACTTGCAGCTTCAAAATAAGATAATTATATAGCAATACTGTCAAATGATTTTTCTCTTTAAATCACACTTTCACACCTCAAGACTCCAAATTATAATACATTTTGAAGCAAATTACTCCCTCCTCCCATTTCACCATATTTGCATAAAGCGATCCTTTTTAAGAACCACGCAGGCATTTCTGGCTAAATGGCCCTTAGTAAATACAGTTTTAATACCTCACCCTCTAATGTAGAGAAATTGCCACCTGACTGCCTGAGGGCAGCATACAGCCTGCAACCATCTTCTGTTTCGCCAGCACAGTTAACTTCATAAAAAGAATCTTTATTTCCATATTTTCTATTTCTCAAGACAAGGTGAATGCTCTGTATCACTAGATCTCATTCTCCCCTGGCAACAACTGGATGAACCTGAATCCCAGCTGCCCACTTTGGACATGGCACGCTCTCTCCACTTTGTCACGGTGTTCCCACTCCCTATTAGAACGTCGGGTATTTTTATGGTAGTGATCGGTCACGTAAACAATCAAATTTATGATTGCATTAGGAAGCTTCAAGCTCCAGCTTTTACACTTAAGTACATTTTCTTGAAAACTAGTAAGTATAGTGCTCTAAAACGAACAAGTAGTATCTTTAGAAAAAAAAAAAACCCTAAATATTATTATACACACACACACACACACACACACACACACACACACACATTCCTGTCCCCTTAATCAGAACATAGGGAAAATGGTTGATATTTTTCTGGTTGATTCAGTGTCCTCAGTACAGCAGTGTAGAATGATGAATAATGATTTAAAAAGCTGGTTTCCACATTGCTGTAATTTCACCGTTTCCCCCTTTGCTCTGATTTGTCAGATACTTTTTCTAGATGTTTTCCCTAAATCAGTCCTCACCATTCCTAATATGCTCCTTTGAATATATCACAAACCAAAGCTTCATTTAATTTTAATGTTTCCCCTATAGGTCGGTCAGTCATGAGTTTTAGTACATCTTTCGAGAGACTGTATAAGTGATTCCAAAGTTACACTTCCTATTTCTTAGAGAAAACTGGGGTGGTATCTTGGTAAGCAACCGATCTGGTCTATAGGTCATCCTTTTGGGCTTAGTAAGAGCCTGTATTCAATGTTCTAGACATCATGACTTAGGCTAGAATGATATGTACTCTGTCCTTCAGTTAAATTTGTGTGTAGCTTATCACCTAAGTCAGTTTCCCTAAAATATATTAGATTTTATTCACAGCAACAAAATATTTACTCATCAAAATGTGACCAAATGTAAAAATGACTGTTTTGCCAGTATTTCATACTGAGGATGAAACTTGGTATCTACTTGTCTGGTAGGTCATCATTTCTAATATATGAGACATATATAAGAGGATGGCTTCCATTTATGAGGATGAACGCATGAGCACTTATGCAAAGCAAATTACACCGAAGAAAGAGGTATCGCTTTTAGTCCACTGGAGTCTATATTCAGTATATGATCAGGATAGACAGCCTGTCACTTAAAGCAACCTAGGAAATCATAATCATAATTCAAATAAATATGTTTTCCTGTGGGGGACCCAAAATTTCCTAAACTTAAATGCAAGTATTCAAGTAAATATGTAGTCATGCTCACATTAACTCCAACTATTTTAAAATTACAATTTTGATTTTTTGTTTGGCTGGTCGTTTGTTTTTGTAAGGGCAGGGTTTTACAATAGTTGATGTGTAAAAATTTTTGAATACTAATTTAAGTGAAGTAAAGAGGGGATCAGTGAAGTAATACTAATTTAAGTGAATACTAATTTAATTAAGTGAATACTAATTTAATTAAGTGAATACTAATTTAAGTGAAGTAAAGAGGGGATCAGTAAAGAGGGTGGCTCAGTGGTTTAGCGCCTGCCTTTGGCCCAGGGCGCAATCCTGGAGACCCGGGATGGAGTCCCATGTCGGGCTCCCGGTGCATGGAGCCTGATTCTCCCTCTGCCTGTGTCTCTGTGTGTGTGTGTGTGTGTGTGTGTGTGTGTGTCTCATGAATAAATAAATAAAATCTTTTTTAAAGAAACAAAAACAAAGAATACTAGGCTATGCATACACCGGCAATTTAAAATACACCAATGATGTATACTGTGAATCTTAATATTTAGTGTCAGGTGTCCTCAACTATTGCAAGGGAAAAAGTTTGAAGGTTACTAGATAAGAGGACTGATTCTTCCATGTGAAGTCAAATATTTTGTTTATTCTACCTCTGTGAATGTTTTTAGATAATTTGTACTCGGCTTTAACAGTGCTTTGTAGGTAACCTTTAAAGTTGGTCCTTTATGGCCTTCCATTTCTCATGCTGTCTCTTCCCTTTTCCCATATACATTTTCAATCCATTACAGCCATCAACCTCCTCCCCACCCCACACACACACATCGGTTCTTTTTGTCATACAAAGATCATCAGGACACACCACATATGTCCATAGGGACTGCCCGGGATAATGAATATGTATGTTCTGTGCCACAACAGAGCACTCCCCTTGTTCTGCGGTATCAACCCTCTTATGTGTGTAAATAACAGGTGAGCTGTGTAGCGTGCAGGGATAAACGGGGTTAACACAACCCGAAAGCCCCCGTGCTAGACTCCTAGTACCCAGCCTCTATGGTTGATCCAGAGAAATCCACATGCCAAGAGTACTGTGCATCTTCTGTGTCATTTTGAATCTTTACTTTCAGAAAGCTTTCTGCCAAGGCACCATTACCATTGTCCTAAAAGTCTGGGGTTATTCCGGTTGATTCTCAAGTTACTGTTGTGTCATAAAAAATAAATTCCCATTTTTAGTTAACATAAACCGGGCATGGAACCAACCTTGAATTATGACGTGTCTGCTTCATTTCCTCCATCCCAATCCTAAAACGTTAGGTTAACCATTATGCGCACGCATAGCTATTTGTAAATAGTTATTTGCACGTGTGGATTCTATTTCAAGTATATAAATGGAAAGCTCAATTTAGCTATATTTAAGCTGAACTGTATTCACTTTTTGCCCAACACGCCGTGCTGACATGGGTCAATAAACAAATTTCAGAATCTCCCAAACCCCATGACCTTGTGTACGATGGAGTATGCATTTGTCCTCTTTTTCGTGTTTCTCTAGAACCTTCCTCTAAAGACAGTTTACGTAAAACAAAATAGACCACTGAGGCTGCTTATTTATTTAAGATTAAGGATACTCTCATACAATTAGACAAAGGAGTAGAATATGATTTACATATAAGTATATAACTCTTCAATCATTCTCCTTAATAAAAACTCTGCTTATGGGGACTCTGAGGTGTGCAAAGCCCAGACAAAATTTGTTTAGGTTACTTATGCATTTTTCTCTTTTTGGCAATTCGTGCATTAATTTTTAATGCAATAGCAAAATAGCGTCTTGGACTTTGATAAAAATATTCTATAGTCAGGGCTGGGTGACATAGTGCATTAATTCAGTGTCCTTCACTCCTGGGACCTGTGTATAATTTAGTCCAGCCTGAAGAAAATAACTTTGATCTGAAGGCAGTGGAAAAAGCTACATATGAAATGAGTTTAGGTAGGTTTAGGGTTGTTTCTTCCATATGAGACAATGTATGAAGATAAACTGCTTTTGAATACAATCAACAAGGTCTAGGATTAAAAGCGAAGAGCTCTTACCAACAACACTAGTTTCCATTCTCCACTCCTCCTCCCCTTCCCCCAGCCCCATTCTATGGTCTGGTGAAATAAACCTGAGCACCACCTATAATTAGGATGCTCTAATTTCCAGATAAACAGAACGTTGTTAAAAGTGCAGTGTGAATGACAGTCCAGTCATTAGTGCTGTTGGCTCTTCCATTTGTAAAAACAAAGAATGCTGCATAATGAGACAGAAGCAGAAAAGAGGAAAGATATCAGCGACCTCAAAGAAAGTGGCACTTCCTGTCCTGGAGGGGGTGCCCAACAACCTAACCTAAAAGAAACCATTTCTTCAGATTCTGTCTTGATGTCGAGCCCTATGACAATATTTAACAACACAGTTTCATCTGTTTTGATAGACGATGCCATTATGTAAAAAAAGTTTAGGCCTTGGCTGAATTTATTTTATTATTTTATTTTATTTTAGACCTTGGCTGAATTTATTTTATTTTATTTTAGACCTTGGCTGAATTTAAAACAGTGACTGGTCTAGTGACATTAATCGCATGAAATACAATACCCACTTTCTTTTGCTCACAATTCTACAATCAATTCCAATCCAGCTCTTTTCTGTTGTGAATAAATATGGCTTACTTTGTCTCTAATACAGCAATTAAGAATAAACTTGCTCTCATTACTGTCAATAAAGTTAAAAGCTATAAGGATGTTGCTTCTATATGGTATAAACTGTTACTACAATTGTATACTTCTTACCCATCATGAACTATTTTATTGGCCTCCTTAGTTATGCAAATGCTCCAGTATTTGCTAATAATTTTAAGGAAAAGGGAGATAACAGTCACATTTTAAAATCAGCAGGAAATTTGAAAGAAATGTATTTTTTTAATGTTTCAAGTTTTTATTTAAATTCTAGTTAATTAACATCTAGTGTAATATTAGTTTCAGGAATATAATTTAGTGATTCATCACTTACATATACCATCCAGTGTTTATCAAGATAAAATAAACTAATTTTTAAATTTGCTAGTTTTAGTTGCTTACATTAAAAGGTAAATAGGGGGCAGCCCGGGTGGCTCAGCAGCTTAGCGGCCCAGGCGTGATCCTGGACACCCGGGATCGAATCCCAAATCGGGCTCCCTGTATAGAGCCTCCTTCTCCCTCTGCTGTGTCTCTGCCTCTGTCTCTCTCTTTCTCTGTCTCTCATGAATAAATAAATAAAATCTTTAAAAAATAAAATAAAATAAAAGGTAAATAGGTCAAATCTTCCTGCCCCCTCTTCAAATTATGTGCATCCTATTTACACAAACTCCCTAAACGACAGGAAAACTTGAACCCTGCAGGTGATCCATGTAGGCTACACCAAAAGAAATCAAATCTAGAGGCCTGTATATATGTATTTCAGTGTTATGTCTGTAGTTACAAAAAGGATATAGAGAAAATGGGGAAATGACAGAAAAAGGAAAGAGATTTTTAAAATTGCTTTTATCCTAAAAATGATCTCCTTTACTTCTAATCTCAGAATCCAAAGTCCATTCTAAATCATTTAACGAATGTGCACACCATATTTTTAATCACAAGTAAGCATATCTCAGGTTTTCCTTAGCTGGGTATTTGTGGCTGGAACCGAGTTGTACACCTCAAAAAACTTCCATACTTATAAAACTTCAAAGTTTTATTTATGATCGCAAACTACATTGCGAACATTCTTTTCCTTAATTGAGCACTCATTTTCCAGGAGGTCTGGGTTGACATGTGTAGTATTCTTCAAGAAGGAAATCTAATAACAATTTCATTGCATATTGGTGCATTTTCTCAGGTGAATAAAAACAACCATTTTTTAACCGAAGTATAGTTGATACACTTATTAGAATCATTTTCAATGAAATGCTTAAAAAACCCCTAAGAAGCAAACAATTAAAATATGTAATAACTGGGTTACATAGGAGAGCACCCCCAGTTGTCAATTTAGAAGTGTTCTGTGTTTTCTATAGAATAGTTTTTTACACAATAGAGATTCATAAAAGTAATGATGAATCATAAGTCGAAGAAGATTCCTTCCTCATTGAAATGACATACCTGAACTGGTCTCATTTTAAGTAAGTCTTTTTTGAAAGCATCCGAATGTCCACAAGAACATTCATTTATATTTGACTTTCGTCTCCTGGCCATTACCTGATCACTTAGCTAACTTGTGAAGTTTTTCAGGTGAGGATGTTTTATTGTGCCCTCCTTTTTATAAATGCTTCTACATCCAGCCATTGTTTTCATATTTTACCCTAGGAATTATTTTATCCTGTTCAGTGTCAAATGATATTATACTTTAAAAGAGAATCTATTCAGAGAATATAGCATAAAATGGTGCACTGCATCCCTGGCCATAGCTCCCAGAAGCATTAAAATGTTACTAGAGTACCCGAATGACAGCAATGACAGCTTAATCACTTAAAGGCTTTTTACATTAACAGTTTTTTTCTTTCAATTTGAGCAGTAATATTCAGGCATGATTTAATAGGAGGTTAGCTGTTAAATGCAGCTAAATAACATACTTTTTTTAAATATCAAAATCAAGTTTAGTGTCTAATGAACATTTCTTGACACTTTCTGAAATATTAGTGCACATTCATAAAGCATGGTTTATTTTTTCCTTCCAATATATGTACTAAAAAAAAATGGCCTGATAATTAGCATGCATAGTCCAGCAGCTTCCTGTATTGTTATGATTTTAAGTAGAAGATCCATGGATAAAACATAATTGAAAGGTGAGCCTATTAATCTGGAGAATAACCTCCACAAACCAAATAAGAATGAATCATTTTTAAGTCTCCACCTCATTTATAGCTTTATATTCCTAAGGAGAGAAAAAAAAAAAAAAGCAGGGAGAAACTAAAGGTGACCTTATTTAGACATATTAGTCAAGACAGCCTTTGCTGTTTTTAACCAAACATGATTGTGACTCTACTTTGTCCATCCAGTTTTCCAGTGTGTAAATTGGATGATGACTTGGACAATTCTCTCTTCATTAGTGAACTGTGGAAAGGAAATATAGAGGTGGCTTTTTATTTTTTAAACTCTGCTGTGTCTTATAGCTAGATTTTGAGGCATCAAGGAAATATATATATATACATATATATATGTATATATATATATTTTTTCTAGACAAGCTGTCGTAATTGAAATGAAGTCTAATCAGACTCATTACTGTTTTCAGCAATTTGCACGACCAAAGATGCTTATTAGGTAACTGTGTTTAATAAACCACTCTTTAGAAAAATACCAGTAATGAGCTCTTAACAGCCAATCTTTAGCGTGAATGTAATGTGAAAAGTGTTCCTAGCGCTGAATAGATTTTCACATTTAGTAGTGTCATAATTAAGCTCCATGAATTGGTTGCTGTGATGTTAGATTTATTACAATAATCTTATTTTTTCCTATTTTAAATATACTTGGAAATACAGTCATCTTCTATTAGAGTTGGATTATATTCATTGTACAGCCAAATTTAGGCTTATACCAAGCTGGTTAAAAGGTTTTTTCAACTGAGGATTTGTTAACAAATGATAAGCAAGGATTTTATAACTGATAATTGATTCTAGCAATCAAGTCTTTCCTCCTCAGCATCCCCACCCACACGTCAGAAAAACATCTTCCTGTCATTTGATTATATATGAAAAGTTATTTGAGATGTAGTATATTGTGATCATTTAGAGGAAAAATCACTTTTCTATCACTAAGGTAAAACATGGACAAAAATGGACATTCTGAAAGGAATATTTGAAGAAACCACTATATTGCTCCATTAGATATTGTTCTTAAAAATGTGAATAACATTTTCCTCCCTGACTCTTCCTTTTTGTGGCACTATTTATTAAGATCTTAGCATTAAAGAACAATATTGTGGATATATATTATTTATATGCACTAAGGGTGGTCACGAGAGTTAGCTAGGCTTCTTATTGATAAGAGCAAAATCCCCAAATGTTACACACCTCAAACGAGAGGAGTTATTTCCATGAGAGATGATGCATGTGCTCAAATAAGAATATATCTATAGAGTCTGTATTTATTAATCCATCAATAGAGTATATCCTGAGGCATTTCCACATGAATAATTATATAGAAGGAACGGAAAATATTCTTTTGAGAACATCTAAATGAGACTTATAGGAAGCTCTTGAGCTTATAGTCATGAAACATCTCACAAGATAGGACAAATACCTTTTGTTCACTAAAAGCAACCCAAAAGGTGACACAATCAGCTTTGAAATGAGACTCTGGACATTCTGAAACAGGTCCATAAAGATAATCAATAAATGAAAAAGTACAAAAATAACAGGAGACCAAGATTTTATGCCCATTCTGATACAATGTTAAGAAGGATTCTGTTGCTGAGTGATTCTTCTCCCAGTACACTCATTTCTTCTAACCTCAAGCTTCACGACGCCTAATTGGAGCCAATAAGCCTCCATAACTGTTTTCAGCTTTTTGAATCAATAGGGCTATGAGGACTGAGACTGTCAAATTAATGGCTTGTTTCATCTGATTTTGTGGAATGCACTTCTTTGCATTACAAAGTAGAGAAGAAACCAAACTCATTCCCTTGTGAATTCATATAGCTTTCAAATCAAAAGATCTTCCTGTTATCTTTAAGTCTCAACTGAATTCGTATTCAGAACCACGAAAGAAAAAGCCAGTGCATGAGACTATTGTTAAACCTGTATCTTCCATCTTTAAATGACTCATAGCTAAACAAAAACAAAAACAAAAACCTAAGAGAGGGTCCCTGTCGGTGCCTTTGGAATACCTTATCATAACCTTGGATAACTTTACTTCTGAATCACAGAATTTATGAATGTTTTATAAAAGCAAATAGATATTCTGTACGTTAGAATTTATTACAAAGGCTAAGAGGCTCTAAGGTGTCAAATAATAGTAATAATGACAAAAATGACAATGATAAGTATAAATCGTTCTTTTGGTGAACTTTCGAAATAACTTTCCATAATGATAAAGCTATGATTTTAATTATGAATTTTAATAAGGAACTGAGTACCTAGTTAACAAGTATTTTACCTAGATTTAACCCTGAGCTATATACAAAGTTGACAGAACTTGCCTTGGTTTTAATATCTAAGAGAAATACAAACATGGATTTATGCATAGCTACGATTCTAGTGCAGAGAATAAACAACACATACATACATATTGTCATGTAAACGAAAAATATGGGTAATAGGGCATAATTGAATAATAATGGTAATGGCGAGGCTTATATTATCAGGTAAGACGTTTTGGAGAAGCTGTTTTTTTTTTCTTTTAAGATTTTATTTATTTATTCATGCAAGACATACAAAGAGAGGCAGAGACACAGGCAGAGGGAGAAGCAGGCTTCTCACAGGGAGCCCAATGCGGGACTCGATCCCGGGACTCTGGGATCATGCCCTGAGCCAAAGGCAGATGCTCAACCATGAGCCACCCAGCTGACCCTGGAGAAGCTGGTTTTAAACTTCAGCTTTTGGCCATATCATTTAGACATAAGTCTGAAGATGCAAAGAAAGCACGTATTTAAGCTTGCAAATCATTCTGAAAAAGAATTAGGGCTCCTAATCCTTAAAACTTTGAAGAACTCACAATATCTTGTATCCGCCGTATTGTTAGCACTGCACATAATTTTATCATTTGTCATATTCCTGAGCAAAAAAAAAAAAAAAAAAAAAGTCTTACAGTAAATATCCTTCGTTGTAACAGACAAGCAAACAAACAAGTGAAACTTGAAAAAACTCATTTTTACTTAGGTCTTAAATTCATTCTTTCAGGTTTCCCCCAGGGGCCCTTCCCCTCCTGCTCTCACCTCCTTTTGACTCTGGCATGTGGGCCAGTGACTTATTTTCTCTCCTTTCTTCCCTCCTTCCTTCCTGTTTTCAAGTAGTTTGTCAATTATGAGAAAAAAGGTTACAGACAAAATATATTTTAAGTCTCAAAACTAAAATCTTCAAGCTTCCTTGAATCTCTGATTCTTGAAACTTATATTGTCACTAGAAAAAAATAAGACTAGTTGGCTAAACTGTTTAAACTATAATGACATTCATGCTATAATAATATCTGAGTGCCTACTATTACTCGAAGCTCCTGCCCTCTTAGGAAATAAAGTCCCCCATGACCCAGCAAATACACTACCAGGTATTTACCCAAAGGATACAAAACTACAGATTTGAGGGGCACATGCACCCCTGATATTTATAGCAGCATTATCAACAATAACCGAATTATGGAAAGAGCCCAAATGCCCCTCAACTGATAAATGGATAAAGAAGATGTGGTGTATATATACAATGGAATATTACTCGACCATAAAAAAGGAGTGAAATCTTGCCATTTTCAATGACATGGTTGGAGCTAGAGTGTATTATATGCTGAGTAGGAGAAAGACAGATACCTATGATTTCACTCGTTTGTAGAATTTAAGAAACAAAACAGACGAACACGGGGAAGAGAGAGAAGCAAACCATAAAACAGATTCTTAAATACAGAAAACAAACTGAGGGTTGCTGGAGGAGAGGTGGGCATGGGGATGGGTTAAATGGGTGATAAAGATTATTGAGGGCACTTGTGATGTGCACTGGTTGTTGTATGTAAGTGATGAATCACTAGGTTCTACTCCTGAAACTATTATTACACTGTATATTAACTAAAATTTAAATAAAAACTCGAAACATTAAAAAAGAAGTCCCTGCCTCAATGGAACTTAGTCTATTTTTAGTGATGATTTACCAAAGAGAATACTTAGTTCCAAGTCTGGTAGGAAGAGGTAGCTATACTGAGGAGTCAAAAGTTGAGGTATGTCTTAAAAACAGTAGAATTTCACCAGTTACAGAGAGATGAGTTTTTTTGCCTGAATCAATACTCAAGTCAAAATCACAGATGATGCTAAATGTATCTGGCACATTTGGGAACAAGGGGTAGCTTGGTATGGTTAGAAGACAGGGAGGTATACGTCTACATATAGGGTGGGACGGAGGTAGAGATGAAGCGTGAATTCAGATTGCAAATGGACTGAAATACTTGGACCTTATCCTACTGCCAACAAAAAGTGCTGCCTTCCTCTCTTTTATTAGAAATGTATCAGTAATAATCAAGAGCAGAATTGAGGGGGTAAAGAACTTGTGCAATAAGAAGAGAAAAATCTAACAAAGATTTTAGACAGGGAATGAAAGGGTGGGCTGACCAATTAGATTTAGAGGAATGAAGGGAAAGGGGACATTAAAAAGACATCATCATTAAATTAGAACTACTTGTATCTGTAAAATGGTTAATAAAGAGATTATGGATGTATATAGCATTTAATCCTCCAAAGTCTAGTGAGGGATTGTTTCTTTTTTATGTATAATGAAACAGGTTCCATGAATCTAAGGAACTCTCCCAAGGCCCCGAAAGTCAGAATTGCAACTCAGATCATGTGACACAGAATTCCTACACTTTGTCTCTCCTTAGAGAACTTACTAGTAGCTTGTACTACCAAGGAGTCAGACACTAGAAGTTCCTACCTTTTTTTTTTTTTTTTTTTTAAAGATTTTATTTATTTATTCATGACAGTCACAGAGAGAGAGAGAGAGAGGCAGAGACACAGGCAGAGGGAGAAGCAGGCTCCATGCACCGGGAGCCCGATGTGGGATTCGATCCCGGGTCTCCAGGATCGCGCCCTGGGCCAAAGGCAGGCGCCAAACCGCTGCGCCACCCAGGGATCCCAAGTTCCTACCTTTTGATGGGAAAGAAGTCAAAGCTCTTTGAAGATGTTTAGGAATCATGAGCATATGGGAATCTGTTGAAATTATGGTAATGGACATTACAGCAGAGAGAAAGTGTGTAGAAGGAGATGAGAATGCAACCCTTGAGTTAAACTGACAATTAAGTGGTGGACTATGGGGACTGGGAGGACATTTATAGAAGAGAAAGAGAAACAGAGAGAAGGAGAGAATATGCTGTTGCAAAAGACAGGTGAGGAAGGATTTTCAAGGACAGAGTATTTAATGGTAGAATATGTATCAGAGAAATCAAGTAGGATGAGGAGACAAAATAGGCAGTGAGGAGGCTAGCAGTGATCTGTGAGAGCACTGTCAGTAGTGTCGGGGTCAGAAGCCTTGGTGAGCGGGCCATGGAGAAAATGACTTATGTGACATGGCAACCACGGAAGAACTTTCCTCACTGATAAACACCTTAATAAAGATGAATAGCGGTTTATGGGGAAAAGAATCCAGGCGAATGATTTTTCTTTTTAAGGAATATGAGGAAAACCTGGTCATTTCCCTAGATCAAGGGTCCCAAGTATGGCAGTAGGCCAAATCCAGGGTGACCTCTTCTTTCACAGGTGAAGTGGTATTGGAACAGTCACACCCATTTACACCCACATACGGTCTGTGATTGCCTTCTAGCTCCCAGCCGCCTTGAGAAGTTGGGCTGAGATCACACGGCCCACAGAGCTGAATACACTTACCCCATCCAGCCCTTTATAGAAAATGCCTGCCAACCCCTGATCCAGGCTGAGGGCAAGAAATAGTGGAGAGGAAAGAAGAAAAACTGTAACACTGTGTGGATGGGGCATGGGTGGGAACTGAGAGAGCAAGGCCATCTAGAAATGGAATGAGAAGTCAAGGGTACGCATTTCAGACAATGGGGAAAAAGAAAGAACACACTTCTTTGTCTGAGAGAGGTGGGAAGGAGTTCAAGGGCAGGTGGAGTATATTTGATCCCCTCTGGTTTCCCTTAAGAAACTTTTGGAGTCAGGTTTTCCTTCTGTTTTCCTACAAGCCAGTCAGTAGATCCACATCCCATGTCTTGTTCCTCGGTCTATTGGCTCTACCCCCCATCACAGTTGGGTACAAACCGTGGTCACAGGGAGGGACACGATGAAACAGAATTTGGGGCAATCAAGGCAAATGTATCATCGCTATTAGAAAAATCACCACATGCAAAGTAGTGGATGGTAGCGCCGTTGCTATGTTTATGAGGAGAGCGTGCAACCCTGGAAACATAAGCCTAAATGAAGACTGCACCCCTATTGTGGCAAAGATTTGTATTACAAAAAGGATGAGAAATGGTAGTTATTGCTGAAATATTTAAGAAGACTCTCAACTTCCAGGAAGACTTGCAGCTTTTGAGGAAACATATGAAGCTATGTGGAAAAGAAATGGTTACTGCCTCAAGAATCCTTACTGTCTCTCCCCTCAAGAAGGAAAAAAAAAATCCATTCCATTTAGAATTCATTAAAACTTAGAGAATGTGTTTACAATATTACACAGCTGTCTGGTCTTTTTCACACTTGTTTCTGCCCCAAACACAAACATATTGCTCTCTTTCCATCATCTCTCTCTTCATTTCATAAAACAAGTCATCAGTAGGTGCTGGAGATTTCTTCTGCCTATTGTGTAGTTTGGGGTATTGCTCTTGTTTTCTTTGAGGTTACTACTTGGGCTCCTCATGGTAGGAGAGATCTCCCAGGAAGGCGACTCTGAGTCGTGGGGGAACAGCACTTGACGACTGTGCAGTTCATACTCAGTCACATGCGAACCCTGCTGGTTTCCTTGTGTAACAAAAGACTGCATTACGCTTTCCTGCCTAAGTCTTAATGTTGGTTTGATTCTAGTGTATTTTTGTATCTCCTGCGTATCGTGTGATAATGTAAGTGTACATTTGTACAAAGAAAGGCAGTACCTCAATAATGAAAAACACTGGCAGGTTATCCAGGAATGATGCACTTTGTTCCCCAAGTTGATCATCCATTTCAGTCCTACTTAAAAATGAGAAAGTTAAACTATCCTTATATGGATAGTAAGCTACGTGGTTCCCTAAGACTGTCTGTTATAGGTTAAAATAGCTTCCTCTTAGCTTGAGAACTCTTTGTCTTTTAAAATTATTATTATTATTATTGTTATTGTTATTATTATTATTACATCGAGGAAGACTTCCCACATATCACTGCCTTCTCTTTTCCCCATTCCAATCGCCATATTACTCTGACTTGCATTTTAATGCTCTTTTTATTTTATTCTTTCTTTTTTAAAAATATTTTATTTATTTATTCATGAGAAACAGAGAAAGAGAGAGAGAGGCAGAGACGCAGGCACAGAGAGAAGCAGGCTCCATGCAGGGAGCCTGACGTGGGACTCGATCCAGGTCTCCAGGATCACACCCTGGGCTGAGGGCAGATGCTCAACCGCTGAGCCACCCAGGTGTCCCTATTTTCTTCTTTCATCTGTAGATGAAGTGACCAGGAATCCGTACCATTAGAACAGGTCGAAACCCAGTCTGTCTTGTTCATACCCATTTGTCCAGCCATAGAGTATCCATATAAAGTAGGTACCATATCTGTTATCTGTAGATGTAATTATCTATACCTTTATATATAAATCTAGTTAATCTATATCTTTATCTAGAAAGATTTGCTTCATGAAGGTCCTAATATACTCTATGTATCTAAATACTTAAAAATATTTTAAATGTTTAAATTATCTTGGAAGTCATAAACTGAACAAAAAATGTTAAATATGTTCTTTCTACCTTTATAGTTTCATCTTCATAAACATATGGAAGGCTGGGCTCAAATTTAGAATGTTCTGTCTCCTGGGTCATCAGAGCTCTTCCAGAAAGGAGAGGCTGACCTGTGACTGGCTCTTTTGTTCTTGCTCACTATCATCTCACTGCCTGAGTGGCTTAACTTTCATGCTGTAGATGAATGTTCCATCCATCTCCTGCTATGCCCCCACCTCCGTCCAGCTGCCTCTTGGCCTCTGCTTGGGTCCAGAAGTGCACACATGAAGGACACTTTCCACCTGTGGGAGGACAGATCTGGTGAAGAGCCCTGCATGGGTCCTAGAAGTAGACTCCGGGAACTCCACGTTGAAACATCCTCATGGCTCTTGGACTCCTCACAATAAGGCCTAGGAGAGTACTGGAGGAGGGCAAGACTGGACCTTCTAAAATGTCGTGCCCTTTTCATATGGGTCAAAGGATGGTTGTAGTGATTTGTTTCAAATAATTTAGTATTCTCCAAAATTAAAAGAAGCATTGTTTATGCTTCTTTTGCTCTTTTTTCAATAGAAGATACTTTATTAGGAGCCAAAAGATATACATTTTGGTACTAGTTCCCTAGTCACTATTACAGATCTTGATCTGAAGACCAGTCTCTGAATTTAAGATTCCTTACTAGTCAACCCCACATAGGTGTTATAAATGGCAACTGGCATAATGTATGCAATGAATAAATCACTATTACAAAGCTAACAATTGGCAGAATCGGGGCCAGAATTTAAGTCTATTATTCTTATCCTAGTAGTTTTGTTATTCCTTTTTACTAAAATCTTCTATTATTTCCACATGGTGGCTTTGGTAGGCCTTGTAGGCCAACAGTGAGCAAGATATTTTCCCATATAAAAAACTTTCCTTCCACTCTCACCTTCCAGAACTCTTGAACAAGTTAATCTCTTAACTAGGGTGTCCATCTCTATTGCCATGGGTACTCACCTCTGAGAAGGAGAAAGTATAACCAATAAGCATGATTCTAGCCCTCTTTGTATTTTCTGGACCTCTTACTAACTTCTGCCCATAAAATATCTAAGGTCATTTTGGGTTAGAGTCTACCAATTATGGTATACTTTATAAAATGTAGAAAACAGTACAGGGTCTCATAGGAAAAAATTTATGATGTAGAACTTGCTATAGGGTGTAATACTTACATTCACTGAAAGAAAAAAACAATAAATTGAGGTTTTATTTTTTAGATATTTTACCAAAATTAGTTTTTCATACTGTTTACAATATTTTATTCCCTCTTCTTACCAAGAACTGCCTTTTTAGAAAACAATCATCTGCCTATAATAAGGACCTTTCATTCTTAACTGTTAAATCTGCTGAAATGTCAGTATGGTCATATTGTGATCATAGTGGATTGAATCTTGGCATAAATTTGCACTGTTCCACGCCTGAACCCCTAGGCTTCCAGTAACTAGTCATGGGACCTGAGGCAAATGACTGAGCCTTCCTATGTCTCAGTATTCCCACCTTTGAAGTGGGGGTAATAGTAAGTTCCCTGGACAGGTTGTTCTGAGGGCTAAATAAGAAGATGGAAGGAGAGCAACTAGAACAATGTGTTACTGTCCAGGAACTATCACTGCCAGAGTTCTTCTTTGATGTTCCAGGGGACAGACTCAAGAGAAATAATGAGGGGAAGTTACAGCTAGGTAGATTTCAGAAGCATGATATGAAATACCTTTGATCCTTCCACTACTAATTTATGATTAGGAGATTCAGCTTCCTTTTCTGGCCCTGCCAATAAATTGCTGTGTTACTTTTATTAAAAATAACTTTCCCAGGCAACTACAGTTAAGTTCCTCATCTGTGCAAAGAAAATTCAGTAATCACCCTTCAAGAATTGTAGCTCTTCCTCTCCTACTGGTACCACATTCAATCAAGGATAGTCTTCTCCATTCACCCTTTAAAACACTAACCTCTGACCCTTCTTCGTTCCCATGCTGTTGCTCTACATCCTCGTCCCTTTTCAGCAGGGCCTCTCAGATTTCCTATGTGTTTTCCCTTTTGGTTTTCAATTGTAGGTATGTATTTTGGGCTTAAAAAAAAAAAAAAAAAAAAAAAAGGAAACTTTCCTTGGTTTTAAAATGCAAGATTATTTAAAAATATGGAAACTACATATAAAAAAAAGTGACCATTATCTATAATCATGTAACAATGACCTCCATTAAAGCCACTTTTCACTTAAAGTTTTCCCTTTTCTTTGAATATTTTAAAATTTACTTGGAAATTTTCTCTGTAGTTCTAGTTCTTATATCGTTGACAGCATGCTGTGCACACCACTAACTCTTTTTTAAAGGTGAAGTTCCTTTTTTTTTGAAAGATTTTATTTATTTGAGAGAGAAAGAGAGCATAAGAGAGAGAGAGAGAGAGAAAGAGAGAGAGAGAGAGATCACAAGCAGTGGGGAGGAGTAGAAAGACAAGCAGATTCCCTGCTGAGCAAGGAGCCTGATGTAGAACTTGATCCCAGGACCCTGGGATCATGACCTGAGACAAAGGTAGACATTTAACCGACTGAGCCACCCAGGGTCCCCACACTACTAACTTTAAGGGATGTCCTAGAGTCTCCTACCTTATATCTTTGTATATGCTGTTCTTTCTACTTGTAATGCCCTTCCCTGCCCTGTTCTGACATTCCTGGGCCAACAGTCCTGTGAGGTCCTTGAGGTCAATTATCTTTTTTTTTTTTTTTAAAGATTTAATTTATTCATTCATGAGACACAGAGAGAGGCGGAGACACTGGCAGAGGGAGAAGCAGGCTCCCTGTGGGGAGCCTGTCGTGGGACTTGATCCCAGGATCCTGGGATCATGACCCGAGCAAAAGGCAGACGTTCAACCATTGAGCCTTCCAGGCGCCCCAATTATCTCTTTCTTGTTTATAGTACTTATCATTTGTGTGTGTGTGTATATATCAACATCTTATGAACTTGTAAGTTTGATGCTATAGTGCATTTTTCTACCAAAATTATGATCAGTATGACTTATTGCACTGTGTCCAGTGACGATAATGCACTGTGTCCAGTGACTATAATGATGCCTCATTCTTAGTTACATATAGTCATGCAAGAAAATGTTTTGGGAACTTAAAAGGAAAATGTTTAACTTTCCTATAGTAAATTCCTATTAAGAATCATTTAGCCAATTATGGCACTTACTTGTTCTGTGAAAATCATTTGTTTATGTGTTAGTCTCTTTCACTGGGCTGAGACTGTCTTATTCAGCTTACATTTCCAGCATTTCTCACTGTACCTCACACAGAGTATGTGCTCAATCAGTAAGAAAGGAAAAATAAAATAAGCAAAAATGTAAAATTAATAATAAAACCAGCCCACCTAAATTCTTATGAAACACAGAGAAGCCACTCTGTGTTTACATAAATAGTACCTGTTGTTGTTGTTGTTGTTGTTTTTAATAAAATCAGAATAATATAGGTAAGGGGCACCTGGGTAACTCAGTGGCTGAGCGTCTGCCTTTGGCTCAGGCCGTGATCCCAGGGTCCTGGGATCGAGTCCCACACCAGGCTCCCAGGAGGGAGCCTGCTTCTCCCTCTGCCTGTGTCTCTGCCTCTCTCTCTGTGTCTCTCATGAATAAATAAATAAATAAAATCTTTAAAAAAATAATTAATTAAAATCAGAATAATATATATTTTCTCTTAGTACTTACTATGTGTATGCTTAATATCAAATGCACTTGATGATAATAATATTCATTAATACAGTCCTCACAAAATCTAACAAATAAAATAAGACTTCATTATGGGTGCAAGACCTATGGATACTACTGAATAAGACTTAACATGTAATAGGATTGTGGTAAAATATTTAATCCTTATATTTAAATGTTATGTTTAAGAACTTTGTAACCAAGTATCAGGAACAAGCATTATAAATTTGACTTTAAATTTCTTATAGTTGAAGTCACATTACTTGCATCCTATTTGTAAAACTCTATTAACAGAGTTTATGCCATGACTGGTCTAAATGCTACTTGATAACTAATGGTTAGAGGGCACAGACTGATATTTAAGATGTGAGGCTGCACCATGGTAACTTTGATGGGTTATTTTATATTAAGGATAACCAGATATGACATTTTTTAAAAAGGTCTACACTAAAGAAAAGGAACGGCTTCACTGCATCAGTGGGAACTGCTCCTTAGCATAGCTTAAAAAATAGATAAATGGATAGAGAGACAGAGAGAGAGAGATGAGAGATAGGGTTTCTTTTGAGGGGGGGCACTTTTGAGAAGAGTCACGCTCTGTACTTTTTAATAAATCTAAAGAGCGGAACTAGACTTCTAAAATCAGTTGTGTAGTTTGCTCTTCAAATGATGACACATTGTGGTTGATATGTTAAAATCCATTCTGGGTTGCTTTAGAATACAGTTTGCCCTTTTTACAAGCTTGGCTGTTACTGTACATTTTCTCTTTTGTGTAAGGTCACTTAGTCAGATTAAACTGTTTGCTACAATACTACTTCTCAAACTATACATGCCTGCTTTGCAAGGGTGATACTATAATGAAGGTGGTATGAACAAGCCCCTGCACCATGAATTGTATCCAGTAGACATCTGAATAGGTATAGATGTTTAGGGTAAATGTATTTCCCACATTTTTCCAAATGCAGTCGTAGGGATGTATATAAAACTTGTATCTGGGGCAGCCCGGGTGGCTCAGTGGTTTAGCGCCGCCTTCGGCCCAGGGTGTGATCCTGGAGACTGGGGTTCGAGTCCCATGTCGGGCTCCCTGCAGGGGGCCTCCTCCCTCTGCCTGTGTCTCTGCCTCTCTCTGTGTGTCTCTCATGAATAAATAAATAAAATCTTAAAAAAAAAAAAAAAACTTGTATCTGGGGGACAGTGAGCATTAAATAGAATTTGCCCCGTAAAGCACAGGAGATATATATATATATGTATATATATATATTTTTAAGTCAGATACTAAGAAAAACTAATCAAAATTTTAAAAATCCTAATTATAAATAAAAAAGAAATAGTAAACATTATTTATTTGTTCTATCAATGAAGATTATTGAGGACCTCCTTTGTGCCAGGCCCTCTTCACTATTTGCAAATAAAGTAGAAATTAAAGTGAAAGTAGCAACATAAGCAACGAGTAGCAATCACAAACTCAAAGCTGACAGTTGTTGAAACACGCTTGTTTCCCTGGGACTTGGCATGAGGACTCCGTATTCTCAACTTTCAGCTCATAAATGGGTTATGTTCTTCCTGGGGTTTTCAAATCTTTTCTCACAAATCTAATTCTGATAATTCTTAACTTTGCCCAATAAGTTAAACCATATTAAAACCTCCTATGATACCAAAGAAAATCAAACTGGGGGGAGCATCTTCAGTGCTGACTTCTGGCATCTAAGATTCAATGGCAATGCATGTCTTCCTAGTACTGAGAGGAGATAATGCATATGAAGATAGTCAAAATTGTGGGTTCAGTCATATCAAAATGTGATTCATGCCAAAATAGATCTGGGAATGTCAAAAACTGCAGAAGAAATGACAAGTTTTAAATTCCTCAAAAGAGGATGTGAATTCATTAATGATTTAACCTTTTTTTTTTTTTTTTTTTTTTGGCTACTGCAGTGTGGAGCACAATCCTTTCTTGCAAAGCTTTAAAATTTTTATTTTTTTCCTTGAGCAAGCCTTGGGACTCTAATAAAACGTTATAACTCTACAGAGCAACACATATCTTCGTGTTTTTACCCTCCTGGCATATTTTTGGCATGATGTGACTTTTGCCATTAAAAAAAATTAAATTGAAGTGCCACTGACAGAATTTCAAGTAAACAAAGCATCAGCTGAAAGCACAGTGCCTCCATGTGCTGGGAGCTCCAACAGACCGTCATCTGCAAATGGACAACTTTAATTCGATTCCTGGCACCATTGGCCGTGCTGAGAATTCTCCTATCTCTTCACACCAGGGGTTTGCTCTTTTAAGCATTGCTCCCTGAAGGGAAGGAAAAACTAGAGAGAGAGGATTTCCAATGACCCTGCACAGATGAATGGATATGTCAATGGTGAATATTGGTTCAGCTTTGAAACCGAGAATCCTGCAGTGGGCTCGCTTCCCCAGCCCTTCCCCACGAGTGTGAGTGCGGCCACAGACTTGTGTGAGCAGGACTCTTTAAAAGATGAAGACAGAGAATGAGAAAGCGAAAGCACAAACAGGAAAAAAAAAAAAAGACAAAATGCTTTTTAAAAATTAATGCTAGTTTAAATGTTTGGGAAATTCAATTCTCGAGAGAAAAGTCAAAGAGTATCAACTCTTGTGTTCGTGAAGCTTCACCTTTCAAACTTGAGACTTTGAAAGGGAAATTCCAAAACTCTAATTGCTCATACAGTCAATTAGTAATCTGGTGTCCATCTGACGGGTCCTGAGGAACAATTAACGACTGAATTGAGCACTAAGCACTTTGAGTTGTATTCTTTGCCTTGCCAGTGTTAGAGTGAAAGAGTATACACACACACACACACACACACACACACAGTCACAGCAAAAGGAAGAAACATCAATTCCATTTTGTTTGGGAGATGAGCATTTCAGTTACTAATCTTGCAACTGGGTAGATGCAAAAATTCTGCCTCAATAACTGCTGAACAGGCATTTATTTTCACGTGCTTTATGGTTAGTTTTCACTCAGCTATCAATCAATCAATTATGCTGTGACATGATGTAATTTCCTAATCATACTAATATTCATGCTTTTATCACTATCAAACCTAGAGCACATACATTTCAACGAGACAGAAGTCTAATTATTTAAATATGCTAGAGCATATTACATCTCCAAGGCTGTTTCCTTTATGAGTTTTTCTCCACTAAAAGAAATCTAATTTAATTGCAAAGAGAAAAGTATATTAAACAGCATTTTACCCTTGCAGTAAGCAAAACTGATTTTTTTACAGATCCCAATAAGTATAGAATTTTTTGTGGGCCCCTATTTAAAATTAATGTGGGGTATTTTTTTTTGCTTGTTAATAAAAGTAGAATAATAGAATTTATGTCCTAAAAAAGAAATGATAATACTCAAGGTGAAAAAGAAAATAAAAATATTTTCTTTTTCAATGTTCTTGACCTGAAAAAAATTATTTTAAGGACTAACTAAGAATTGCTTTATATCCCCAAAATATGATTTTGCATTATCTCTTATGACTGGCTTAGTTCTCAGGGTTTTTTTTTTTTTTTCTACACTTAAAATGGTTCATACTGAAAAATAGCACAAATCATTTCAATGTTAATGTGACAGGTGCCAGAGAAAAGTTTAAACTTTTTCAAGCAAGGCCACTTGTCCTGATGCATTTGTTACAATCTATAATTACAGGCTCTATTGTGCAGATTACTTTAAAGGCAATAAATCTTCCACCCAGTATAAGTTACAAATAGCAAACTTATACTGTGTTCCCTCAGATCTTTGTAAGAAAAAAAAAATTTCAGGGATCCCTGGGTGGCGCAGCGGTTTGGCGCCTGCCTTTGGCCCAGGGCGCGATCCTGGAGACCCGGGATCGAATCCCACGTCAGGCTCCCGGTGCATGGAGCCTGCTTCTCTCTCTGCCTGTGTCTCTGCCTCTCTCTCTCTCTCTCTCTGAGTGTGACTATCGTAAATAAATAAATTAAAAAAAACAAACAAACAAACAAACAAAAATTTCAGACTCGGTTGCTACAATAATCACTTCCTACAGTGCTCTGAGGCCCGCAGTCCACTCAAACCATGGCTATAGCTCCTCAGATACATTTTTAAAAAATTGTTTTAATGTACATTTTCAAGAGATTCCTGAAAATTCCATTACTCTCTTCAGTGGGCAATCAGCACGGATGCATTGAAACCACACAGGAAAAAGTTACACCCTGAACAAAAACAACAAAAATCCAAAAGGCATTATTTTTCAAGTACAAAATCAATTCTTTATCAACCAATAAAAGTCTTCTAAATTTCTCAGGGAGGACTAAAAATGCACGGGGGATTTCCTTTGTACTTTACCTACATATTTTATTGCTGTTTACCTGACATTCTAATATTTCAGGGTTTTGTAAACATAAATAGATACATACAAGAATATTTTATGCACGAAGTTAGTTAATTAACATATTTTTCAAATAGAATTCTTATTGTACTGTTATTATTATCTTCCAAGTGTTGCCTTTAGTGTTACAATAACTATTCTGCTGAAAAACTATTTCATATGAAACTATAGACATGCACACCCACTTGGACACATGTAAAGGGAGGGCTTCCTGCAAGAAGTTTCATACTACCTTTATAAATTTACTTTTAAAACAGAAAGCTTTTGAAGAAAACTTCCATGTGCTTTAGAATTTGCACAATATAAAACAGTAAACTGTTTTTTAATAATGAAAAATCAAATTAACAAATACAGAAAATACCAAACTGGAAAAAAATCACAACTTTGAACTGAGGAACAAGAATGCAAGAATTAAAAAGATTCCGTCTCTCCCTAATCATTTTCATGCAAACCTCCACCAGCTACTCACTGTATTATTTTCTTTCAATCACACACCTCCTCCTCCCACCGTACCTCCCTAATATATGTGGTGACGTGTGTGTCTACACGTGTTTCTACAATGAAGTTTCGACAGTTTTTATTTTACACATTTCTTTTTTTAAGATTTAATTTATTCATGAGAGACAGAGAGAGACAGACAGACAGACAGACACAGGCAGAGGGAGAAGCAGGCTCCATGCAGGGAGCCTGACGCGGGACTCGATCCCAGGTCCCCAGGACCGTATCCCAGGCCAAAGGTGGCGCTAAACCGCTGAGCCACCCGGGCTGCCCTATTTTACACATTTCTGCTCAGGAAGCAAACAATCATTTGTAACAACTGACTTTAAATATGTTTTACACGTTTAAGAATCTGTTCTTAAAAAGCAATTTGATTCATTTCTCTGGATATGAAGTTTCTTTTGTAAGGAATATCTCCCATCTCAACTTGGATACCAAATCAAGACCTATTCACTTGGGGGGAAAAAATCCAACAGTTTTGATTGTAACACTAGGTCTTTGAACTAAGTTTAGTTACACAGGAGAAGGGGATTAACCAAAACACCTGAGGGATCCCTGGGTGGCGCAGCGGTTTGGCGCCTGCCTTTGGCCCAGGGCGCGATCCTGGAGACCCGGGATCAAATCCCACATCGGGCTCCCGGTGCATGGAGCCTGCTTCTCCCTCTGCCTGTGTCTCTGCCTCTCTCTCTCTCTCTCTCTCTCTCTCTCTCTGTGACTATCATAAATAAATAAAAATTAAAAAAAAAACAAAAACACCTGAGCAGAAGAGCAGCGTGATCTTATGCTAAAGACAAAAAACCAAAGTACATCAAAAAAGCTCTCAACATGTACTTGATCAAGTATGCAGAATAAAACTGGTAGATATGAGCCCTGGCCCTTTGAACCTCAGGCTTCCTAAACAGTGATAAATACCAGGGATCCCCAAAGAGTCTCTTCCATGTCCCTTAACAGACTGTTTGGCATCAAGTGCTCAGTGGGCTGGAAACCCACAGCCAGCCAGGGAGGGACAGCACAGACGGGACCATGTTGACTCCGTCAGAGGCAGCTGATTACGATGACACCAACTCTTCACATTGAACCTGCTAAGCAGGGCTTTACCCAGAGGGCTTCACCGATGAATTGACAAACCTGCGTATATGTTAATAACGACGAGCAGGCTGTTGTAGCTGCTCATACAACGCGTGGTAATTACCAACTTTCTGAACATGGATTTTCCTCAAGCTATATTATGAAAAGCTGGAATTGTGCAATTTAAAATGATTTAAAGAGAGTGGCTACAGTAACTTCATCATCCTGTTTTTTGTGCTGGACTTATTTCACAGTCAAGGATTACTAAAAGAGAATCTCGGAAGTCAGTGGAAAAGTTAAGAGCAAAAGCTTCGGCTTCCTATCACTGACTCACGTAGCTTGAAGGGATTTTTTTTTTAAGATTTTTTATTTATTCATGAGAGACACACAGAGAGAGGCAGAGACACAGGCAGAGGGAGAAGCAGGCTCCATGCAGGGAGCCCAACGCGGGACTTGATCCCAGGTCTCCAGGATCAGGCCCTGGGCCGAAGGCGGCACTAAACTGCTGAGCCACCGGGGCTGCCCAGCTTGAAGGGATTTTGAAGGCCATTCATTCGGCCCCTTCATCTTACACTTGAGGGGGCAAAGGCCCAGAGTTCTCAGTCTCAGTGGCAGCAGAGCCCAAATGAGAACCGAGAACTCCTGCACCCATCTGGGGAGCTTTCCGTGATCCGATCTTGGCTGCTTTATATCTTTTCAGAAAATTAAAAATCCAGGTGCTGGAATATAATCATAATTTAAAAGATAGTCCCCCAGAGGCAAAAGAGGTGGAAAACTGATGAGGAAAAAGAAGACAGGATTGTCAGGACAGTAAATCCCACGGGTGGTACCCCTAAAAATAAATCACATTTAGCAGATACAAAATATTATACCACAACCTTGTTGGTAACAAGTAGGGATGAGCTTATCATTCATTTTCCACTTAAAGTCTAGTAAAGAAGTCTGAGGTCCATGTTGTGTTTACCAGAACCCATGTTCTCTAGATCACTCAGGCTCTAGCAGAATCCGTGGTTATGCCTTCTGATGTATTTCAGTAATAAAGAACACTTGTCTCTCAAAACTACATTATTAAGCTGTTGTGGTATAATCATATACTAACCTAATCTGATAGACTCATTTGGTTGTCATCTTAGGTAAAAGAAATATATTCTTTTTCTGTAGCATGTTCTGGCTTCGGTTATTTGGAAATGGCTGAGTCACGACTCCCAGCATGTAAAATACCCACTGAGAGTTTGTTTTCTGAAAGTACATTTACTCTTCAGCCAGTTTCACACACTGTTAGGCTAGGTTGATGCTAATGACTAGCACCCTAGTAATCCAACAGAAGGAATGACTGCTTCCCAAAGCTTCCAGAAATACTTGCAGATCCAGTGGGACAGTGACAACAATGCTAGATTTAGGAGAAAACAGGTCTGGGTAATTGGTTTCAGCTCAAATAATTAGTTGTGTTCACTTAGCCCTTTGATCATTTGTTTCCTCATCTACAAATGGAGTTAGCTTAGACTATCCCTAAGGCCCTCTTTATTTCTATAATGTTATGCTAATAAATTAACTCTAGGGACTAGAGAAATGAGAAAGTAGAAGAGTACGCCTTATCTAAGACAACCTAAAATGTACTCAGAGAAATGGGTACTCAGAGAAAGGAACACCTAATCATGCATGGAAGACTTCTCAAAGGTACCTACTGAATATAATTCGCCTTTTTGTCACAGTTCTTGGCCCATGGTGGCTCCTCATTAATTGTGTATCAGATGAATAAATAAATCTAAGTCTTGTAGGATGGAAAAGTGGAATGGCATTCCAGATAGACCTAACACTATATGTAAAGGCTTTACAGACACAAAAGGTTATGGCGTGTTCAAGAAAAGAAGTGTACTTAGATTATGAGGACTGCGGTATAACAGTGGTCAGAAGTGAAGCTGGCTTCCACTCGAGAAGGGCCTTAGCACTGGCAACCAAGAACACTTCCATCTAAGCAGAATGGGGAAAACACATTCCATTTGGGAATACTAGGCTGTAACATGCAAGAAAAAAATACGCAAACACATAAAGAATACATCAACAGCACCAAGATACTCCAAATAAAGTGGGGTTGCCTGAAGGAACATACTTAACGATTAAATTTTACAAGGATGAGAGCATCCAGTTATCATGGTTCCTGGGCAGGATTCTCTCCCACTCCTGTCATTCTCACTCCCAAGCCATGGGTGACAGCCGTGTGAGCAGAGGAATCCTTTGGATCCTTGACACTGAGCTGCTGCACCCCCTATCTTATTCTCACTTCCCCATATTCCAGCAGGTGTGAGGGCAGGTGTCTAACACATTTGCCTTGCTTGGGAAATGACACATGGTCATCCTCTAGAAATAATGTCGAGGTAAAGCTGGTTATAGTTACAAGAAAACCGGCCTTAACTATAAGTGCTTCCTGGGATCCCTGGGTGGCGCAGTGGTTTGGCGCCTGCCTTTGGCCCAGGGCGCGATCCTGGAGACTCGGGATCGAATCCCACGTCGGGCTCCCTGCATGGAGCCTGCTTCTCCCTCTGCCTGTGTCTCTGCCTCTCTCTCTCTCTCTCTGTGACTATCATGAATAAATAAATAAAATCTTTAAAAAAAAAAAAAAAAACTATAAGTGCTTCCTAACTAGTCTCCTCCGATGCATCTTTTTTTAAATAATGAAATGTGAGTAAAGGTTCTAAAAGCAAATTAACATGTGAGGCAGATTCACAGAAAACAGTTATAACTGATTATACACGGAAGTAAATGAATAGGCCCAAAGTGGGCCCAATCTATAATCACAATACTTGTCACCATGAACAGTACAACAAACTTTAAAATTAAGTGTCAAATGTAAACAACACTAAATTTATTAATATAATAATTAACAGAAACCATCAGTTAATCTTTAATTAATCTCCCTGGTTACTAGTCTCTCTGGTGGTCTATAACTTTATGGAAATGTCGTGAAATGCAAAACTCATTTATATCGTGTTAGCTTTGGAGGGAGAAATTATTTTAAAAGCTTCTTAACATCTTTTTTTCTCCAGTTGCTAAGTTCTATTGGATAAAAAAATGAATAGATTATGTTAATATATATTTTTTTAAGATTTTATTTATTTATTCATGAGAGACACAGAAACAGAGAGAGAGGCAGAGGGAGAAGCAGGCTCCATGCAGGGAGCCCGACGTGGGACTGGATCCTGGGACTCCAGGATCACACCCCGGGCCGAAGGCAGCGCTAAACCGCTGAGCCACCCAGGCTGCCCTGCTAATATAATCTTTTGGAGTGACTCCACAGTCATTTATAGAGAAAAGTTGGCCATTACTAAAAAGGAAGCATTTGTAGTTACACTGTTTTTCCACATCCAAATGTGATGTATTTCATTTAGGAATTAAAGGGCACATTCCTGCATTTTATGCTTTTAGGTATTGTTTCAAAAACAAAATAGACTACTCTGATATTATCCGCCTGAGTTAAGAATGGATTGTCTTCCAAGAATACTTTTGGTAGATCAGAAATAGCTTCTCATAGAAATATCATTTTAGTTGTGTTGGTTATTTTTCAGGCAACTCCACAGAATGATCTATTAAATACCTTACATTGAAAAAATTAAGATCTACTCTTGCTAAGCTTCCTCATGTGAAAGGACTGTCTGCATGGAATATGAAGTCTGAGCTACAATTTCATACGCCTAAAAAACATGGTCTGGGGCCCGATCTCAGCAGCTACTTAAGAAAAGGTGTATGTCCAGGTCAGTCATGCTCTAATTTCTAAAAATTGGAGAACAAAAGTTCCTTGTACATGTGAGGCAATCCTCCAAACTTCTAATGTAAGAATAAGCCATTAGTAAATCCAGAGCATGGATTATATTTGCATATTTAATTTGATCACTATCATGTAGCAATATCCAGTACAAATTAAGGATGAAAATTACTCCTCTTTATTACTTCTGTTCATAAAAGTATTAAAATAAATATGCATTTTGGGATAGATAGCTCTTGGTAAATGGATGGAAAGTTTCCTTTTCTGGTAGTAGAAATTTTACTGTGCTGTCAAATCAAGAGCAATAGAAGTCAAATAAATAAATGTGCACAAGAATCTACAAGTGTAGTATAGGACTGAATATAAGGCGACTATATACAGAAATGACTTTGTTCTAGTGTATCTTCTCTTTGTTAACGAAAATGAAAATTAACTCAAGTGTTGTACTGTGTATTTTAAAGGCATAAGTCACTGTTGCTGTGTTACTCTATAAAGTTTTAGGCGTAATCTGCATTTCGTTGAACACATACACTGAGGTAATAAGCTAAAATGATAGAGGCTCATAACCAACATTTTACTCTTCGAGTCCTGGGAGTCCTGGTGAAATCCAAAATTTCACTATGACAAATACAAACACGTCACCTCCTTTTTTTTTTTTTTTTGCTTTTGTTTTGTTTTTTGTTTTTTGTTTTTTGTTTTTTTGTTTTTTGTTTTTTTTTTACAAAAACACAGCTGTAGCATGTTCCATTGACCTGACAATAAAGTAAAAGTAGTAGGAAAATAGATTTTCTTATTGTCCTTTACGGATTAGCAGATACACGCACCTCTCGATCAAATAAACACGTCATTATAAACATTAGGTCAGTTTCTGTGCCATTCTGGTGGAACAGGATAAATAGGCACCGCCACCATCTCTGTTGACAATACACTGGTCTCACATTAATTTGATTGAAGGTGGCTTGCCAACACATCTCACTTTCCCCATTTGAGAGCACTCAGATAAGAAAAACACAGTGATGTTTAGCAGATAGGCCTGGTGACACAATAGAACGCAACTCATTGAAGAAGTGTAATTATAGTGATTACTTCAGAAAAGAGAGCAGATACACTGATGGGAAGCAGTAAACACCGCCACAATCACAGGAGCACGGCTCCCTCCTGGTGCAGATACGGGCGTCCCACACACCACCGGCCTGGCCAGAAGGCCGCAGAAAGCTTTGCCACTTAACAACCTCGAAGCACTGAAGGTTACGAGATGGCATAAGCCAATCTGCCCAAGTGCTGGAACAAAGGGCCCCGTCTGGTTGGGCAAAATGCAATGTATCAAATAGATGCGTCAAGCAGAGGAGTCCTCCTCCTCCAATTAAAAAGGAGCGCAGGGACGCCTGGGTGGCTCAGTGGTTGAGCGTCTGCCTTTGACTCAGGTTGTGATCCTGGAGTCCCAGGATCGAGTCCCGCATCGGGGTCCCTGCGTGGAGCCTGCTTCTCCCTCTGCCTGTGTCTCTGCCTCTCTCTCTCTGTGTCTCTCATGAATAAATAAATAAAATCTTTAAAAAAATAAAAATAAAATGGAGCACAAACATCAGGAAAGTTGGCCTCCAGACGAATGTAATCTGCAAATGCTTTTCTTTTTTTTTTTTTTTGATAAATTTATTTTTTATCGGTGTTCAATTTGCCAACATATAGAATAACACCCAGTGCTCATCCCCTCAAGTGCCCCCCCTCAGTGCTTTTCAAAGCTGGTATTTTGATGGCCCAGAAAAGACACGGTGTGGGGGCCCGTCCTCCCAGGTAACAGTCCCGGGAGACCAGCTGCAGGGGCAGGGAGGTCCGTGCCCTTCAGCGGGCGCACCCGACCCGCAGGCCTCAAGTCACCCCAGGAGCGTATCATCACCTGACGGAGCAGCGCAGAGGCTCACCCCTGCCCGGTCCAGCAGGTTGGAGGTAGGAATAGAAGCACAGGCCTTGGCAGAGGGCCCCGAGCTCCGCCACCATAACCCCTCCCCCGCCTGCCATTTCCGAAGAAGCAGAGGTGGCAAGAGGTTCACGGCCTGACTCCAGGCCGCAGGGCAAGTCCGTCAGCCTCCCGCCCCCAGCTCTGTTCTCCACCCCAGTCGAACTGTTTTTCAGTCACACATCTTACAAAGCAAGAACTATTTACATAGATTTGCACTGTAAAAACTATACAGTACTTCAAAAGCATTATTCGATTGTCACCAGACCTGCCTGAGGTCCCTAGAAATACTCTTACGTCAGGTATGTATGTACCTGTATACGCACAGAAGGACAAAGAGAGATAGAAGTGGAAGAGACACACACAGACAAGGGAAGGTGGTAGCTCGAGAGACAGAGAGTAAGACAGTGACAGAGGAGTGAAAAAGCCAAAGAAAAGGTGTCGGGGACCCACACAGATACACCCTCGCCCCCCACAGACACAGGCAGAAAGGAAGAGACCGTGGGGGCCTACATGATCTGCCCAAGGTCCCAGAGCCGCACCTCAAACCCAGTAATGGAATCCAAATCCTTATGCTCCTTCCGCAAACATTAATGAAGGCTCCAAACCATCAAAAACAGAGGTGAATTAGACTACAACTTCTTAATTTTATTTTTGCTTGTATTTCTTTCATTTTGGCCTTACCCCCTTCTGCCTCAGAATAGGATGATTAGAATGGAATGGTGGTGATTGTCTAAATCAGCAAAGCAAAGCAGTGGTGATTGTCTAAATGGCTGAAAGAGTTAACTTTTCCTTTTTAAACAGTTAGCTAAGTCCTGCCTTGGGAAAGAACATATCAAGAGAAACTTATCTTTCTGTTCTCATTAGGGATTGAATGACCTTTACAACTGGGGTTCATAACCTGGGATTCATGAATGCATTTGACTGTAGCAGTAAACCCTTGATCCTCTATGCCAAATTTAGAGCATTTTGGCATTTTCTAGACATCTGATTCTCAGAGGCCTCTCACTCAGAAACATTTTAAGTTTGTGGAAGGACTAATGACAATATGTATCTTTTTTTTTCTTTTGTACATCAAAATTTAACTATTAGGATAATCTGGACAAAATTACTCATTTCAGAAAACCAGTAGTAGTCAATCTTCAGTGCTCTCAAACGCTACAAGTTTTTGAATTTAACTGCAAAATATTTCCCTATTCTTTTTACTCTAGTCACTTTTAATGTGGAACTCTATGAAAAGGACGTGATGAATTGAGTTTCATTTTTTTTAAAGTTTTATTTATTCATGAGAGACAGACATAGGCAGAGTGAGAAGCAGGCTCCCTGTGGGGAGCCTGATGTGGAACTCGATCCCAGGACCTCGGGATGACGACCTGAGCCACAAGCAGATGCTCAACCACTGAGCCACCCAGGCATGCCATGAATTTCATTTTAAAAGGACCATGGCCTGGGGCACCTTGTTGAGCATCTGCCTTGCAACAGGGAAGAGGATCTCAAGCAGACTCCCTGCTGAGCCTGGAGTCCAACTCACGTTCGATCTCAGGACCCTGAGATCATGGCCTGAGCTGAAATCGAGAGTCAGATGCTTAACCAACTGAGCTACCCAGGTGCCCCTGGAACAAATATTTTTGAAGCTAGACCAAAGCAATCATCTCATATGTTGATACCTATGAAGATGCCAGCGTTGTTTGCTTCCAAATTAAAGCAGAATTGTAAAAAGGACGTGTAATGCTAAGGTCCAACACTACCAGGGTCATGGGGATAAGCCAGAAACAAAGAATTAGAAAACCAATACCGTGGTATCTGATTTCCAAAATGGCCTTCAGTCAACAAACCATACTTCCCAGCCCGTCTTCAGTCACCCCCCCAAGAGTGAATTGTCAGCCCCTGGCTCCCTTTCTGCAACAGAATACCACAGAGGCAGCCTGGAGAGTTCTAGATGTAAGCTTTTACACTTTTAGGGGCCTGATCTTTAATGTCAGAAGCCAGCCCCCTGGTGAAGAGGCCACGTGAAGAGGCCACATGGAGAGGCCACGGTAAGAGGAAGAGGCTCGCAGACGAAAGCAGAGAGAAGCCCCGCTGGGCAGTGTCTCAGCTGAGCTGGAGCCTCCCACAGTCCTGCCAAGGGACCAGACATTTGGGTGACCATATCGAACATTCCAGCCATGAGTCCTGTCATGACGGCAGCCTCAGCCAGTATCACCTTGAAGAACTGCTTGTCTGTGCCAGTCAACCCACACAATCTGGAGAAATAATACACTGCTAGTGTTTTAAGCCAAGTTTTGGGGTGATTTGTGAAGTAGCAATCACCCAAACTGGAGCCAAAGGTAACACAGCATAAATACTGAGTTTACAAGAGGAAATTTGGAAGATGACAAAGTAGAAGTAACCGAAGCTTATACCCCTTTAGAACACAAAAGAAAAAAACAAGTACTAAGTACAAACTAAATTGCTCACCACTTATCTCATTAAACCTCATCACGACGCTGACAGAGACAGTACAACATTCCTGAGGAACAGTATTGTCCAAGGTCGCCTAGCTAGAAAGTGCCAGAAATTGAACACAGATTTCATTTCACAGCCTCAAGGATCGACTTTCTATTACTCTGGGCAGGTTGAGAGAAGGGAAGACGAGGAAGGAGGGAGGAAGACCGACGCACAGGGAGAGGCATGGCATTTAGTTCCTGGTGACCCTTCTTAAACACAGTCCTACTTTTACAAATGGGAAGATGCTCCATAGTTTAACCTGTTTTAGCAAGTGACCTCCGTGATGACCGACCCGCACATCGCAGCTGACTGTACTGCAACGTCACAGGCACTCAGTGATATTAAAATGATCCCCAAATGACATATGGGAATGACATATATGTTCCTCTTTGTGATGTCTATAGGTGTTCATTCCCTCTTGCTGGGCGGCTGTCTGTCTGTCTCTTGTCTCCAGCAGGCCTGGAAAACTTGGCATCATCTTTGTGCAGAAGGAACATGGCTTTAAAGTGGGAGCCTGTAGGGTTTTCCTGCGAACCAAGTACCTGTGGCTCCTCACATCAAGTTCAGCATTTGGGGTAGCTGGATAAGTAAACCCTGGATGAAGAAGTTTTTAGTTAGCTACTGAATTCCTTGCAACACTGTGACAGGAACGAAAGGAACTTTCTGATGCAAGGAGCTCTCAGCCCTGTGGCCAGCCTGGTGGTTTTCAAATTGGGCTCAGTGGGAACCAGGGGTCTGCACCAGTCCAACCAAAGATGTTTTACAGAAACTGCAATTAAGTATTTTCTGACAGGCGCTAAAGACTGAAAACTCTCCTTTTGTTGCTTTTATCCATTTTATAGTTTGGGTTCTGAGTCTGACGGGCTTTGAAAACAAAAACATCTACCGTTGGAATACTTGAGAAAAATCACTGCTTTGGGAGATGCACCGTGGTTGCCGAGGGGTGATGATGCAGCCTTGGGGTTGCCTGGCTCAGGGGCCTTCAGTATCCTGCCAAATTTTGGTTTTTTTATATGCAATAAGAAATGTAATGCTTTTACAGATGAGAGTTAACCTCTACTAGAGAAAGCTTAACGTGGCTGATACTCTGCTGGTGGCCACCGGGTATCTGGAACCACCTACAATACTGGCATTGTTTCATCTACTTAGGAGATGAAAGAGTTTTAATAGCAAGTCATTACAGTGTAGGCAAACATATTTCTGAGGTACAGCACCGGGCCGTGTTGTTGTCAGAGCAAAGATACTCAGTAGGTGAGGGTTGCCCAAGAAGTTTCTAAAATGCCAGTTGTAAAGGACTTAATTCAAGCAAAACTTATATACCTAGTGATAATTGCTTCTTTCAGAGTGAACTTAGGGGACTCACTGATCAAAATGTATACAGCTATCCTTTAAGGACATGCACAATTACTGTTGTCATGCCTCTACTTAGGCAGTTCAAATTGCTGAAAACTTTGGTAATGACTACTTGGGCTGTATTTGAATGAAGGTCATTTGCCCCTCCATTCACAGCTCATACAGTGCCTTTTGTGCACATATCTCGGGGTCCTTTACAAAGAACACTAATCAAGACACAAAATAACATTGTAGCAAATAATCTTGTCACAAGTTCCATTACACAGTAAAAGCTAAATAAAAAATAACAGCTTTTCTGCCTATATTTAAAAATTTATATCACTTAGTGTCAGGCAATTCAGAGAAGAGAATTCTACAAAGGAAAGGAAAGTGACAGAAAGAGATCCATTAACACACACACACACACACACACACGTGCGCGCACTCACATACACTTTCACCAAATAAAAATGTTAAGTATAAACCTGCAAAATTAGTAATTAGGGATAGGCAAGAGTCAGATGAATTGATAAACCGACTACTCTAAAATTACTATGAGCAAATACATTCCTGGAAATTTAGACAATAAATAGAGGTCTCAATTTCAGTTAAAATTCCTGTTGAACCTAGCTCGCTAGCTTATGGGCTACTAAAAAAAAAAATTTTCAGGTACTTTTGCTTGTTTAAGAAGAAAGGTATGAATTATACCCACTCCCACTCTTGAGCCTCAAAAACACCCTTTGAACTTCCATAACCCTCTAATCCATAATTTCTCCAAAATGTCTGTATTTGCTGAGTAATTTCCTTGGTTCTCAAACTCAATTCTAATTATCATTCCTTTTTTATAGGTTAAGAAAACTAGAAGTTGCAGGAAATGAGTGACGTTAGCAAAACAACGCACGTAGGAATTGACCAATTACTACAGCACAAAGAGTACGGATTGATTTTGCCTGAGACAAATATTTTGATCAATTCTTTTTCCTTCTCACTAAGGCCTACGCCATTGACTGGTCGCTCACATATAACTCACATGTACTAATTTGAAGGGAGTTCTTCAAAAAACATTACCAAGCTCATCATAACCTCAATAAGTATTGGTTAATTATGTATATTAATGACCTCCAAGAGCTCCTAAAGACCTAAATTCATGCACACTGCATGCCTTCCTACATGCCCTCTCAAACATACTCATATCCACTTTGCTTTAAATCATGTGTGTCCTGTGCTATCATGCTTCCTTTTGAAAACATTGAGGTGGTGACCCTCTAATAGAAAAAGATTTTCATGTTTACTCACTCCCATTCTTTTATTCATTCAGCATTTAAAGTTCGTTGAATGCATATAGTGTAGCGTCATAGTAATGAAGAGGCAAAGTCAGAGCCAGATGTCCAGAGTTTGGATTTTAGTCCTGCTATGTACCAATCATATGACCACTGGCAACTTAACTCACCAATCTAGGCCTCAGTTTTCTCATCTTTAAAGTGGCGCCTACTTCACAGGACTGATGTGAAGATTAAATGAGCTAATCCATGTACTGCGCTGAGAACAATGACTTGTACATAATATGCATTCAATAAATATCAACTATTTCTATCACGTTCCAGGCCCTGTGCTAGGCACTGAAGATGCACTGGTAAATAGAAATAGGCACAGTCCCGTGCCTTGTTAAATATTCAGAATAGGTTTTTAGCTTTATGCACTATTTCCTCTTATTAAAATACACTATAAAGTTGCTATAAGACAACAAAAAGACTTTATCAATGAAAGAAAACTGAAAAAGAAATCGAAGCTTTATTTAAAGCTTCATATATTACTGCTTCTAGTACGGATAAAAATGTGTGGCAAGAACATTATCAGTTTTTCCAGGACCAAATTATGTTTTCAGCATATTTTGTGATTTATTGATTACCTTAAGACATTAGTATTAATATTTTAAAATATCACTGCTAATGTTTTATATCAGAAAGTTATCTATTTTAAGTATGCGATTTTAAAATATTTATGTACGCTTAGTTTATTCAGAACAACTCCTTCCCCTTACCAATGAATCTCTGTGCATAAGATGGAAATCAGTGCAATATGAAAAATACATTTTATGCAAAAGAAATGCACTTTTCAGGTTTTTTTAAAATTTTCTATTTATTTTAGGAATATTCTTTATTGTATTTTATTTATTTATTTTAAGATTTTATTTACTTATTCATGAGAGAGAGAGAGAGGCAGAGACACAGGCAGAGGGAGAAGCAGGCTCCATGCAGGGAGTCTGACGTGGGGCTTGATCCCGGGACTCAAGGATCGCGCCCAGGGCTGAAGGCAGGCACTTAACCACTGAGCCACGCAGGGATCCCTTATTTTAGGAATATTATTACAGACACTTTTTTTGCTCTGAAAATCACAAAAGGTAATAGGATGTTTTGAAGATCTATGTCCAATGTTACCTAAACAATCTATGGTGTGGACTTAAGTTTGATGTCTTGCTACACTGGAGCCAAGAGCCTAATACGAATATAAAAATATCCACAGGTCTCCTTTTGAGGAGGCAAGAGTCTTGACCTATGAATGATCTTGAGAATTGGAAAAATGAGCTTACTCACTTTTAATTTCATTAACTACTATTTTGTTTTAGTTTTTTTTTTTTTTTTAAGATTTCTTATTTATTATTTGAGACAGAAAGAGAGAGCAAGAGTAGGGGGGAAGGGCAGAAGGAGAGGGAGAAACAAGGCTCCCTGCTGAGCAGGGGGCCCAACTCAACTCAGGGCTCAATCCCGGAACCCTGAAGTGACCTGAGCTGAAGGCAAACGCTTAACCTACTAAGCCACCCCCATTAACTGTTGTTCTTATTCCCATCTCCTATCACTGATTTCATTCCATTTCTAGAACTATCATAGAGATCACATTACTGAATCCTGGACAAGATATTGCATAACATCTAAAATATTGTATGATCATTTGTGTTTGGATGATCAAAAGTGCCTGTAAAATTGTAATTGTTTATAGCCAAGGGCCTCATGCTATTTGGCATTAATTCTGGCACAGTGCTTGGTACATTATCGACAAGGATGGTGACAATCAGGATCTCACTCATCCTCAAGAGCACTAATGCTGGACTCTATGTAACTGTTTAGGGTAGTTGGGACTTTGACCCACTTTCAATCTTAGTAATGTGAATTGGGTGTAACTCAATGCTGTATAGAACTTCTAAGCACCAAGCACATCATCATGAAATGGATTAGGATTGCTTTGTAAAGAGAAGGGAAAACAAGGGAACAGACCTCCTAATGTGTGAGTCTCTATGCCTCATTATTTTTCATAAGCCTTCCCATTTGATCACTTTACCTAAAAAAATGCAAAGAAAAGAGAGAAGTGGGGATATTTTTATCAATTTCCAAAAACAGAAGAATCTGATCAGGAGACTGATAAACTTTGGAGGACACTGTGGTCTGAGATTAGAATTTGGACCAGGGGTTTCTAACGTGAGCTTTATCAACTCTGTTATCTTAGGACTTCATTCTAAAACATGCTCTGTGTTACAAATACATGTATGTATTTGCATGCGCACACAGCGCATTTCAAAAGACTTTTTATTCTTCTCTAAGAACTGGTTTTCCACTAGAAAATATGGTATCTCAGGCCATGACCCTTTTTAAGCTGAAGTAGCCAACACCTGGCAAATCAGTTTTGGATACGGTTCGTGGCTTAAATGGCTCCTACACATTTGTTAAACAGACCTCATATGTATTAAGTACCAATGTTTGACAGATTCCAGAGATACAGAAATAAAATATATAGGACCTCACAGTCCAGTGTTGGGAACAAGATCACAAGCAATTAGATAATGTAGAATGAGGTGAAACAAAAATAGATGCCCGTAGCTTTACAGCCCATGGTATCTTTTCAGCTGAGCCTGAAAATAACAGTATACGCAAGTTGGAGACATCATACCTAACACATTCCCTCCATGTTCCTAGCCCTCACCATCAAGTCCTGTCACTCTCATTTGTCACTAATCATATCTTCCTCACTGAAAAGATCATCATATTTTTATAATTCATGACTGATAAATCCATGGTGATATGTTGTATTGGCAAGCCTGATCTGTTCCAGACTCTTGCGGCTGATGCTGTCCTTTCCCCACATATAAGCTCGGTTTCTCACAGAGGAATATATGGTCTAAGCACTAATATTTATAACGTCTCCTATAATGAGCAAACACTGCACTACACTACCTACACACACACACACGCAGGCACGCACACGCACTGAGATGGCCACTTGCAAAGGTTCCACTAATATCCTGGAGTACTAAAAAAAAAAAAAAAAAAAAAAAAACAAAACAAAACAATATCCTGGAGTACTTACAGACTAAGTGACCTGAGCGAGGGAGGCTTTCATTGCTTCTTCAACACCCTTTATAACAACTCTCTCAACAATGTCAAATTAGATCCAGGTTAAGAACACTGTTTTGGATCAACTGACTCAGATTAGAAAGAGGTAGTTTTCCTTTTGCAAATCATCAAACAGACACACCGGTGGTGTTAGCAACAAAATCTCTCTCTCCAAGATTATTCATGTACAAAATAAGTACATCTGTAAGATTAATAATTAATTAATATTACCCATAGGTTGCCGACTCTCACCCTTGGAGATACCCAGGGATAAACATTTTCCTAATGCTGACGAATGACCGCCTTATACTGTTTATTAGCGACTGAGTTCAAAATATCCCGAAGCTTTAGGGCCAGCACTGTGACCCGCTACTCTAAATTAGAATTAGATTACAAATGAAACTTTGGTTATAATGAAGCAGTGAAAAAAAAAAATAGGAAGGTATCCTATAAAACGTGAAAGCCTAAACTTATGCTGAGAATGAATCCAGCCCCTGGCCAAAGCCAACCAAGTCAGGCCCCACTCTTAGACGGGCTCGTCAAGCCCAATTTCTGTTGTGTGCCAACCCTGAGAGGATTAGATTGCTTCTACCTCCCCAGTCAGAAAAACTGGGACAGCAGATCTGGCTTGGCAGTTGGGTTAGAAACCTACTGAGGAGTCAGAAGCTAAGCTACCAAATGATTAAAATTGCTTCTCGCAGGCATTATTTTCCTGTGTTTCATCAATAAGGAAGCAGGTGCCTCTGTACTATTTCACAGGGTGGGAATGCTTTCTGGAGTTAGATTGTCAAGAGCTGCTTTTTAAAATAGCAATACTCTTATCATAGTAAAACTTGCCTGCTGAGTCAAAAGGAAAGTTGGCCTCATCTACCTCTAGAGCCCAGGAAGAATTTAAAATGTAAAGATGCCTGGCATGATTCCAGCTGTTGGCTACCATGGATACTTTTAAATATCCACTCTTTTATTGATCTGAAAGTATATGGATAAGCAGGTATACACTATAAATGGAAAACATAAAGAAGGCCATCTTTAATAGTCTAGTTGACTAAAAGCAAACAATAAGAAATCCGTACATTTCTTCTGTCCACCCAAAGAATCTGGTTTTACTAGACTCCACTCCGGGAGACACACCCGGAGAGCACACACACACACACACACACACACAGAGCACAAGTGAGTGCCGAGGCATATCTCATGTCTTATAATGTGAAGGAAGAGACAGTTCCAAAAAAGAAATAATATTTCCAATGAGGATATGAAATCTAATGCTATTTTGGTGTCAAGACCACCTTTCTCTAATCCCCACTGATTTTTATTCAGCTCAATTTGAGGCTATCATAGAACTCTGTTTTAGGAAACCTCCTCATTCTCAACAAATTTAATTAGCAGGGATGGTACAATAGGTTCTGTAATGATAAATGGCTAGCCTGAAAACATAAACATTGATAAATTCCAATGGAATATTTTCTCATGTAACACATAGAGTGTGTCAGGAAAGGCAGATGCTTGTGTGATGTTGGGGTATGTTAAGGATCAGGGTGTCAGACAGATGGGTGTGCGTGTGTGGGTGTGTGTGTGCCCATGCATGTGTTTAGATGGGGTTCTCCCAAAGTTATCTGAGTAAAGCTGGAAATTCAAGAGGAAGTCTGTAATAGGTACGTAAGACAAAGCAGAAGACTAGAGCAATTCAGAGAAGCCTCTAAGTAAACAGCAATGAGTTCTTTCAATTGACCAGACTGTGGTGGCAAGAGGGAGGTGCAATTCCCTATTATGCATTTTTAGCAGGTCATGCCAAATAGAGTAGGAAATAAGGAGAATTATTTACACTTCAATAAAAAGATTTCACAAATATGTAATAAATATATGGTACACCATGTACTCAACTTGACATTCTGAAAATTGTAGGTATGTATAATCATTTTGCAATTTGGAAGCTAAAGAATGAAGTGAAAACTGCAGTTGGAGCTTACTTTCCCAGGTTTAATACAAACTTACAGCCTGGGACTAACAATACTATTTGCCTATTCCAGGTCTTCCCTGGGAGGCAGTGAACTGTAGGAGCTACTAAAGAGAAGAGGGAAGAACTAGAAAAACCACCATCATCAGAACCTTAAAAATAATAATAATAATCTAGTATTCTCTTTCTTGGGAGGGATAATTTGTCCTTTGAAAAATAGATGTTACTAGGGGTCACCTTAGGAACCCATTGCTGGTGGTACAGGCCATTCCTTAAAAAGTAGAACTCTGTAGGCATCGCACAGGGGCATTTGGGGGATATTTGACTCTTTATAGGAGGACAGAGTGATCCTGGGCTGTGGGAAATTCCAAGGGTCCAGCCTCCAGGGCACATGGGCACACTGAGGATATTAGCAGCTCTTCCTGGGAACATCTCCCCTTCCTTTCTCTCACTTGTCCTTACACATTATCAGTGAGAAGAGAGTGAAGCAACTCTTACTTAGGTGATCAATTCTTTGATGCTTAAATTTCATTATTCTGTGAGTGTTCTTTTTCTAAATATTTTATTTATTTATTCATGAGAGACACAGAAAGAGAGAGGTAGAGACACAGGCAGAGGGAGAAGTAGGCTCCATGCAGGGAGCCTGATGTGGGACTCGATCCTGGGTCTCCGGAATCACACCCTGAGCCAAAGGCGGACACTCAACCACTGAGCAACCCAGGCGTTCCCTTCTGTGAGCATTCTTGAATGTTCATCCGACAAATGGTTTTACAGACAGGAAGGAGTCAAAGCAGCCATATCACCTATACCCACAAATGAATCCTCCCCTGTACCTGACCAAGTTCCTAAATTTCTTCTTTTTCTACTAAACATCCACACATTCTATGGTGATTATTCAAAAAATAAATCTAAAGAAGGAATCATAAATAGATTCCACAGATTTGTTCAAAAACCCAAATTAGCATTTTGGAAACAATCTGAGATACAAGGCAACAGAACAAAGCAGAAATATTCTGGGAAAAACCCCCTGAAGACTCCTTCTTCTATTGTCATAGCTACCATTTGTTCAACAACTTGAGTTGAACTAATATATTAACCGCAATTGCCAATCTAAATTTCTAGGAAATTCTGTCCTCCGGAATCCAAAACATTGTCTAAATACATTACCAATGCATTTTTATGTGTGGAATTAAACTAGATACTCTTCTGAATTGGAAGATGTGATCCAGAAGTTCTCGGGCAAATAGAGCCTTCAAGGAGCATAAAAATGCATCTAGGTTTTTGCCAGATGTTGAATGAAACCCTGTATCTAATCTAATGAAAACTCATGTCTTGGGTTAGTCCCAGAACAGCATCTTAAGCGGTTTGAGATCTTTCGGTCAATCTATGAGAGGGTAGAAATCAACTAGTTTCTGAGAAAGCAAAGAGAAAAGGCTGACGTTTGAAAAGCATATTTTGCAATAGTATATTGTTGCCATTTGTTGGGTAGCAAAAATCCCCTAAATTAGCAGAGACTGTCAATGAAATACCCAGTATGCCTGACAACCGTGCACAGTATGAAAATCCAGTATTGGTCATGTTTTCAAAACATCGAGATGTTGGGTCAGCGGTTGGGTCAGCGGTTTAGCGCTGCCTTCAGCCCAGGGCCTGATCCTGGAGACCCGGGATCGAGTCCCACGTCGGGCTCCCTGCGTGGAGCCTGCTTCTCCCTCTGCCTGTGTCTCTGCCTCTCTCCCTCTCTCTCTCTCTTTGTGTCTGTCATGAATGAATAAATAAAATCTTTAAAAAAAGAAAAAAACACCGAGATAAATAATAAGCTTCAGAACTCCTAAGTTCAATAGTTGATGTACTAATGAACAAGCAAATTACCAATAAAGGGAGTAGAATATTATAATATTCTGTAATCTTGAAAGATTACATGAAAAGTAACTCATCGTGATATTGATCTTACTGTATAAGAGAGTCAACTCCCTCTTCAGAGATTTCTCAGTTCTCTCCAGGCCTTGGGGTGGCCTAAATGGTTCCGTAGCACCATATTATTCCAAACTTTCAGAACAGTATTCAATGCAGCGCAATGTAATTTAGGCGTGAAAGAATCGATGTACCTAGTAAGAGCTGCTTCACTCTCTTCTCACTGATGGTATCTGATCTAATAGGTGGAGAAATGTGCTGAATTGTCACAGCATACATTTCAATGAGAAAAATCACTACAGCATAGAAATATTTATGGAAGTGCTGACAACATATCAATTAATAATGCCTGCAAGATACAAAGAGAGAATATTCTATCCTTTACAAGTTGAGAAAGAGCCAAGTCAAGACTTAATTTCATGCAGCCTCTCATATTGCAAAACAGCAAATAATCTCACGTCTGGTGGGCTCGGCAGACCTGGGATTTTGCTAACAGGTGTAGTGAAAATGAGCAATGAGATCAGCTGTGTACTACGTGCCACTGTCTATGGAAAGCAGAAAAGTAGTGGAGAATAGACATAAATGTTCGTAGATACAAGGAACCTTTAACTTAGGGAGAAAACCTAAGAAACTAGGGAAGTGGGTACCCCCGAGGATCCCACGGAGCAGGGAAGGATGCAGACATGGTTGCACTGTACACTCCTTTGTGCTACGGGCCGTCATCATCTTCTTCAACTATGCGTTTGTATTAACTACTTAAAAAAATATTTTTTTTTAAGGAGTGGCTAGAGAATAGATGAAGAGTAAGTGCATTTTGGAGGAGTAAATTAGCACGCTGCTGAACTCTTCTGATTTCAGATGTCAGTAAAGACGACAGGTTATTCTTTGGCCTATAAACACAGTGACTTACGAGTGGTAACAGAGATAGTGTGTATAATGACTAAACATGACTTGATAAACCCCGGTGCTGCCATTTATTAATCACCTGTCCTTGTTGGTCGATGAGCATCTGTGTCCTCATCTGTAAATGGGTGAGGTCACATGCCTGTGCGTGTGTGTCTGGGCATGGGAGGGGACAGGCCGGGTGTAGTCTGTCTGGGGGAGGAGAGTGCTTTTATTAAGGAGGGGAGAGCCAGGACTCTGTAGGAAGGGAACTTACAACTCTGGTGACCAGATTTTTAAAAACAGTACATTTTCTCCCCATTTAAAAAAAAATAAACAAGTGCAAGGAGAACTGAAGATCTTTCTGCTGCAGTGTCTCCTTCTTGTACAGTCTCCCTTTCAGCTGGGTTCCAAAGCTGCTTCATCTACGGTGCTCTTCTTAGTTAGCAAAATGCTGAATACTCTCCCAGTTTCCACAGGCCTACGTTTCTGGGAAGTTATCAGAACGGATCATTGTTTATTAAACTTTAATATATACATTTTATGGTTCACTTAAAATTTTACTGACACAAAACCTCAGCCAGTCAGCCATTCACACGACCCCCATTCCCATTTTTAATCAGAGGCATCCTTCCTACCCAGTCTATGAAAGTATATCTTCCTCAGAGAAGGCCTGATGAAAAAAAAAAAAATCTCAGCCTCTTTACTATAAGAAATCTATATTCTTTTTGCATCAAGCCTATCTTTGCTACTAACCATCCAGTCACCTACCTGAAGCATCTACAGATTCGGGGAAATGAAAATCTCTCTAAATGTACAGCAACTAGTTATAAACAAATCTACCCATTTTATCTGTATTAGCAGCCAGGGGTAGAACCTCATTCCTTTTCCTGTTTGCCTGTGCTCTAAGTCCACCTGGAGGCCAAGGAGATGGCCCTCTAACATAGAGCTGTGCCTGCAAAGCCTCCCCCAGTCTTTAATCTTGAGGAAAATGCTACCCCAGGTTTAAAAATTAAGCTGTGTGAGTCCCACTCTAACTGCAAAGATGAAACAGGCACAGGATTTCTTTTCGGAGGAGTTTGCTCTTTCGTAGTTAGTCCCACAGACCAATTAGGCGAGCCCTCCCGTTGCGTCACGCCAGCACCACGGCCAGTGGCTGTTTACACGAAGGTACCTGGAAGGCAACTGAAAACAACTCCCCAGTCTAGGCCGACTGCCTCCTGTGCGGAGCTCTTTCCCCAACGGGCTGGCAAAATGAACTGTAGTTTTGTATAGTAATTCAGAAGATAATTGATTATTTGCCAGTAGTCTGTTTTTGAGTTGCCACTTATTATTATTTTTTTTCATCCACTCCAGGGACACACTTTCAATTTCACAGTCTTTTGCACATTGTGGACAGTGGCGTTTAATTTCTTAAAGGAGAGCACACATTCTGTTTCGATTATAGACTCGTGGCTCTCCGAAGAGCAGACCGGGAACCTGATGGCCTCGGAGAAAATGTCTAGGTTCACGTCTTGCACACTCACGCCATCCGTAGTGTTGTGGCTTCTGAGCTGGGAAGGGAATTAAGAGAGAGCCTGTCTTCGTGTAAGAAAAGATGCCTCTGCATCTCGCAATCTTAGGTGTTCTGTCTGGGGTGGTGGTGGTGGTGGTGGTGGTGGTGGTAAACATTCCTGAAGACACCACTGTTTAATTGTTTATGGATTACTTCTCTTTATTTTACTGTTAGAATAAGAGTTTCTAGCAGAGTTAAGGAAAATCTTGTCAGGAAACAGTTGTTTTTCTCCTGCAGACTAACATTCCTGCAGGCAATGCAGCAAATTAACCAATATAAATGTTTCCTTCAAAACACAGAAATCTTTTATCTATTTAGGAACAGATCACACAATATAACATGCTGCACTATTTCTATTAAGCCCAAAGATGACAAAAAATTGAAAAGAATAAATCCATTATAAAGAATTCATATCTGCTGCTTTGTGAGCAATCCATAATACATCGTATTGTGCAAACTATAGGAGATGATGACCTAACAATACAGAATGTAGAGAGGGCTTTTGACAACAGAAAAGCATAAGAGAGAGTATCATTTAATGGAGAGAAAAAAAAAATGATCCTGGATTCTTTTTCCTCCTTTATTTGTTGTATCACTTTGTAAAACCTCTCTATGCCTTGCTCTCTTCATCAGAAAAATGAGACCTATGGTTTTATTTTTATAAAGTGCTTTAAGATTTAGGAGAACCCAGAATGCATTATAGGATGAAAGTCACCATGGTGCATGTCACATGACGATGGCAGAAAAGGATCTAGGGACCAAAAGGAAAACATGAATCAGCAATGAACACTCATTTTGTTTGTTTAAAACCCCAGGATGTGCAAATATATGTCAGAACTGAGGTTGACCCTCTTCTTTTACAATCACACATTACACTATCTGGGTCTGGTTTTAGTAGAAAGTTTAGTAGAAAGAATATGAACGCAGGAAGGAGCAAAGGGCAGGGTCTCTCTCAAGCAAACCCTGAGTTACTAGAGGAGTCACCAACGGCTACACTAACCCATGTTGAAGCCCTTGAGGGACCAGATGGACACCACTGCGCTTCCCTCTCCTCCCATCCTCAGCATATTCCGGTTCCCAAAAAGGACGAATCAACAAAAAAGGAATTGTATCTTCCAAATGTCCAGTTATATGGGTGTTTAGGACCACAGGACAGTCAGAATTGGTGAAGTAGGTCATCAAGATGGTGTACTAGAAGTTTGGAGTTCTGGGTTCCAATGCTCATCCCAACATAAACTCACTGCAATAAACCAAATTCTGTCCACCTCTGTTTTCTCAATGGACATGAAGGGCAAGAAAGGTAGACACTTGGTTTACAGTCCTTCTAAGACCTAGAATTCTATTATTCTGTGAGTGTGCAGATAAAGACTGAAGAACTAGAATAGATTTTCAAGTAGGAAAGGTTTACAGTCATAAAGTAACTTTCTCTTGGAAATAATATCCTGGTATCAGAATGACAGAGTGAGGAAACAAAAAGCAGAGAAATCCCACAATCACACACTTAGGTAGTGGCAAAGTTAGGACTCGACTTTAAGATCTGAACATAATAAAGTCGGATAATTTTTACCCTGCAGTGGATTTCCTGTAAATCCTCCAACTCGGGAAGTCTAAATTAAACTCATTTAAAAAGGGGGGGGGGGAGCACATATAACTCTGTCTGTAGATACATAGGTAGGTAGAGAGAGAGATAATAGATATCTTTGTCCATTTGTCTAGATGGATTTATATAATATGCAATATATAATCATTCAATATATATTATATTTACCAAACGAATACTATTCCCACATAAACCTGTCCTCCTGTTTTTGCTTAGTGTCACCCCAGGGGCCTAGGATCCAGAGATAGAAACCCCAGCGTCATCCTCTCTCATTTCCACCATGAACCACCCGGCATTCCACAGACTACCAGATACAACAGACTTTACCTTGGACTTCTTTCTCCATTTCTATATTCTTCTTCACCAACATGTTTACGTCATTCAAGTCTGCGTCTATGGCCTTACCTCTGCCCTCCTAACTGGGCTCCTTGCCTCTAAATCCCTCTGCTGTACTATAGCTTAAAAAAAAAAAAAAACTTTCTAAAATTAAAATGTAAACATATTTCTTACTGGCTAAAAACTGTCAAAATTCATTAGTTTACCCACAGGATGAAGTCTGACCTTCCTAATAATAGGAAAAACCAGGCCCTTGCTGCCCATGGCCTGCCTTTCTAGCTTAATTCCCTCCGTTCTCCATGCACATTCCATGCTTTAGCAAAAACAAAGGCTTGCAGATTTCCCCCAGGTTCTGCATACCACTGATACCACTGTGCCTTGGCATATGCTAGTAACTCAGTCTGGAAATCCCTATTCTTTTCCCATTGCTTATGGGAAAAGTCCCACTTCATCTTTCTTTTTTTTCTCCCTAAAGACTTATTTATTTCAGAGAGAGAGGGTACATGAGTGGGAGTGGCAGGGAGAGAGGAAGAGAATCTCAAGCAGACTCTACACTGTGTGCAGAGCCCAGTGTGGGGCTTGGTCCCAGGACCTGAGATCACGACTTGAGCCAAAACCAATAGTTGGATGCTTAACTGACTCTGCCACCCAGGCGCCCCCGCCCCCCATTTCATCTTTTAAAACCCAAGCAAATATCCCTCTACTGGGATTCCTCCATCATCACGCTTGCTCTTAGAGTTAACTATATCCTGTTCTAAGCTGTGTCTGTACTTTGGGCAAGCTTCCTCTGTTTTATTCTTTATACCTGCACCGTAATCGTTCTTGGTACGGCTCACTCCCTCATTACACTGAGAAACCAGTGAGGGCAGGCAAGTGTCTCTATATCCTTAGCACAGCACCTGGAACCTGGATGATCATCGACAGGTATTTATGACTATGCATGAGCAAACCTTCATTCACTCAACAACTGTTTTATTCAATGCCTCACAAAGGTCAGGGAAAGAGACAAAACTCCACAAATAACAAATAAGAAAATTCTCTGATGGAGATAAGAACTATTCAGATAGTTAAACTGGTATGACAGGCTAGAAAACGACTAGGTGTCTACACTGGCTCTCATGATCAGGAGAAACTTCTGCTAACTCTGAACGACAAGAACTGTCTCATATGTTTTGCCAAGAGAACAGCTATTGTCTTGATGGATTAGCAGCAGCTTGAACTGAAGGAAAGAGCATAATCAAGGTTTTGGCTTTAGCAAGCAGGTAAATAGTAAATCTGTATCCTCTGATAGTGAATTATCAGGAGGAGTACAAGTCCGGAGGGCCAAAATTATAAGCTATCCATTTGGCCTTTTCGATTCATAGATGCCTACTGGACATCTAAGTCGAAGTGTCCGGTCAGCAGTTAGATATAGGGTTCTAGTGTTTTAGGGGGTATTGTGACCAGAAAGAAACATTTGAGAGCCATCTGCTCCCCCAAAAGACACCATGGAGCTGGATGGAATCACCCAGGAAGAGTGTGTATGTTAAAAAGAAGGGCCAAGCCCCAGGAAACAATCTGACATTTAGAGTTCAAATAGAAGAAGAGCTAGTGAAGGATAATGAGAAGGACGTACTACTAAGGAAGAAAACCAGGAGGTTTTGGTCAACAAGAAGAGGTTATGGTCAACAAGAAGAAGAAAGTGTACGGAGGAGGCACAGTGGTCAACTTCGTTGAACTTTGCTGAAAGATCCAGTAAGATAAAATGTGCAGTTAGCAACATTTAAATATCCTGATTCTCTAGATGAACGCTCTGAAGGGAGAGAGGGGAATGACACCTAATCCAGGTGGAATCTTAAAAAATCATGAAAAATGATTACATAGTATTAATAAAAAGAAAACCATTTTCTTCTCAATCCCTAGTTACAGCAAGGCTTAAAATGGGTCAAACTTGGGTAAGATTTAGGATCAATTTCAGGACAAATTTCCTAACAGTACAGTTAATGGAAAAATAAAAAATAAAACAAAAAATAAAGGCCTTCTTATCAAATATTTAAAGAAAAAGGGGATCCCTGGGTGGCTCAGTGGTTTAGCACCTGCCTTCGGCCCAGGGCGTGATCCTGGAGTCCCTGGATGAGTCCCGCATCAGGCTCCCTGCGTGGAGCCTGCTTCTCCCTCTGCCTGTGTCTCTGCCTCTCTCTCTCTCTCTCTCTCTCTCTGTGTGTCTCTCATGAATAAATAAATAAAATCTTAAAAAAAGAAATGAAGAAAGAAAGAAAAGGAAAAACACTCATCTGGTTATTAATCAATTTAATCACTCTTTTTGTCTCCACATGTTTTCTAAACTGAAAAAAAAATGGTTGAAATCACTCAAAAATATGACTATCATTTTTCTCACATTTTTGGTACATTCTCTTATAAATCCATACCCCAATAGCAACTAAACATACACTTCAGCTCCTAGAAACCAAGAAATAAGGGCAACGTATTTGACTTCATACATATTATTATATGAATGAATCTCTAATTATTATAACTTATTTACGGGTTAGACAGAAAATTCATTTTAATATTTGTAGATTGAAGATAAATTGAAATGGCTCATTCTCCAATGAGACTGTCAGTCACTGCAAAGCTGAATAAGACAACTGCCTTTCACGCGTTCTACATCTCAAGCGATTCTTGTGGCTTTCTTCCAAAGAGAGGGCAAAGATTTCACGATTCAGAATCTGCTGAGCAAACTCTGAAAGAAACACAACTAATGTACTCCAAGGTGTTCGCCTCTGCTTCCCTAAGGGCCCGAACTGTTCTTTCTGCTCTTCTAATTGCAGAGAACTTCTATGATTACAACATGGACATGTGTGATTCAAGAAGTTAACTTACATTCTCACTCATAGCCCACTAGTGATTACGGAAGTACAGACACACAGGGAGCGAAGGATGTTCCAACATTTTATGCGTTAATGGAATATCTATGTAAAAGCAGGAATGACTATCACAAGACCTGTTGTCTTTTATTGTATAGAAAATACGTGCGGGAAGGTAATTCTGATGGACAGAAAAGCTTGGCTTTAGCAAAATGAGAACGATCTGCTTGGCTGCACCACAATAATTTTATAATGATCTTAAAATAAATGTGATCTCTTTTAAATTTTAGCTGCTACAAAGCATTATGTCAAATATTAAAATGATGCAGTGTTAATACCACAGCGTACACCATAGCTGGCAACGTTGGGGTTGGAGAATAGTGTAAGCTGGCTTTTAAAAATGGTCTTGATTGTTTAGAATCAAATAAAACAAAAGAAACCCATAAAAACAAGTACCTTAATTGCACAAAATAACTACCTAATTGGAGTTACTAGTAGGCATACGGTATAATAACACAACGTTGTATTCATCTTTTATGAATGGAGCATTTCAAGCAGCTTAATACCTTCCTCAAAATATACTAAGCACTTGAGATATATGCAAGATAGAGTAAAACAAATCTGGCAAAAGGAAAAGACTTTCAGCCTGTATGACAAGACTCTCTTCTGTAGTTCTGTTTATTTTTGGAAAATCTGTTTTAAAGAATGCTATTGGTTTGTTTTAGGATCTCGGCTGGCTCATCAATGATACTTAACCAACCATAACATCAAGATCAGACTGGAATAGGAACTACGATCTAACACGACGATTCACACCAGCTAACCTGCCTGGCACAACCTCACTAACGGTTCTACAAGATTTCGCAGCAGCTTGTGACCGCCTGGAGATGAGTGTGCCCATTCTCTGTGACTTGCTGAAGGTGAGGCACAGAACCCCCCGCTAACTGCCATCATCATCTTTCTACATTTTAGCAATTGGCAAATAGTCCATGTGTCGCACAGGTTGGGGGGGGTGGGGTAGGTTTATGAACAGAAGATGGGGGGAAAAAAACACAGACAAAAGGGAATTAACCTCCATAGCACACTAACCATAAGGAGGTTGAGGTGATCACGCATGTTGGAGGCTTCATGTAGGAGACAGGGCAGTGCCCTCAGATGTGTTACGTGCCCTAGGCAATGACAAGAAAACATGCAGAAAAGGAACTGTGACCGTGAGAATACATCCTCAAGAGGCATTTAGTGAGAGAGGGATGTATATTCTGAACTCAGAGCCCTCTATGGTGATACCACCTGACAAACTGCCCTATGGTTTAACCTCATAGTCTAAAAGCAGGCTGGTGGATTTAGTCATTGACGTGGTTACCTCTCACCTGTGATAGGTCAACATATCTATGGCAACTGAACGATAACTACCAAAACTGGCTATGAGGTTTTAAAAACTAGACACCCACGAGCATTTTCAGGAAAGGAACCAAGAGTCAAGGTTTCACTTATCTAGGTGTTTTTTTTTTTCTTAAATATCTTTTTATAACTGGGGAGGATTTTTACTATGTTTTAAGCAGCAGTCCATGTGGTTAAGTACTATATAACATCAAAGAATTACAGCTTCTGATTCACATTAAAGAGCCCGAGCTGCTCTCAAGTTACAAAATAGGTGAGTGTTACCATGACAAGGATATGAAGCATGCATATAATAATTCTGAAGTTTTCCTCATTACTTCTCTCAGATAAATTTAGTATAATTTCTTCATATCTCTGAGTCACTGGCCAACTCATTACAATAATATAATCAATATATTATCGAGACAGAAATATCCTGGCAATATGGCAAGACTCTAGAAATGCCAGTTTCTAAATTAATGTCAAAGTATTACACATGTGACATAAATGGCTAACAAAGGGACGCCAAATCATCCCTGTTGCTGAGATAATTGTTCTACTTTGAAGTTCTTTAAGATGTATTATGTTGGCTCCCAGGTCAGAGCTATCTCCCTCTCTTCTTTTTTTCTTCACTCTTCAATCATAATGTAGAATTAAAAAATTATTTGACAATGAGATAACTGAAGTTATTTCAGTGGTTCAATGTAGCAAGTTGTTTTTTTTTTCTAAATTCTACTTGATTGATTTTGTTAAAGAAGAGAATCCTTGATCTGCTTGCCAAGATTTATTATGAAAATTGCGCATATCTTATGGTGCTGTGATAACCCTTAGAAAGTTAAGATACTAACAGATGAGCTTGGAGCACATGTTTATAGAAAGAAGCGCCCCTATGAAAAATCTGTGTGAAAAGCTTTAATGCTTTAGTTATATTTGCTTTCTTTTTAAAAAGTTATTTGTCTCGGGGATCCTTGGGTGGCTCAGCAGTTTGGCGCCTGCCTTCAGCCCAGGGCGTGATCCTGGAGACCCGGGATCAAGTCCCACATTGGGCTCCCTGCATGGAGCCTGCTTCTCCCTCTGCCTGTGTCTCTGCCTCTTTCTCTCTCTCTTTCTCTGTCTCTTATGAATGAATAAATAAAATCTTTAAAAAAAAGAAAAAAATTATTTGTCTTTTTATAAAGTTTTTTTTTTTTTAAGTCATTTCTACACCCAATATGAGGCTGAACTTACAACCCTGAGATCAAGAGTCACACGTTCCACTGACTGAGCTAGCCAGGTGCCCCACCTTACTTATATTTTCAAGTATATGTTCTGTGTCTCCTTCAATTAGACTGTAAGCTTCTAAAGGGGTTTAGGACAGCATCTTACATACACGAGGTGCTTCACAAATATTTGAAGATTGCCTGATTTATTGAAGAAGCTTCCTTACATGACCTCAAGGAAATTCAAGAAAAAATCCTCTATAGAAAAACAAAGTGCTGCAGTTATTGTTTTGTTCCCATGCTTCTCCCAGACAGCGTGACAACACAGCAACAACAGCAACAGCAACAACAAAAGAGCAATGATGATGTTTACAGTCAAGTTCTAACTCTCCCATTGTTCAGAGTCAAATAATCATACATTTTGTCTCTCAGGTGCAGACTTATCAGGTCAGTATCTTTTTTTGCACCAGCCACATATTTTTGGGATACCGTAACTTGTTTTATAATCTGGTTTGTCCTCTTCCATTCTGCACATTTCCTTGGATATTAGATTTACTCTGCCTTGGTTTCTTTAAGCTGCCATTTCTGTATCTTTCCAAGGAGGAAAGAGATATAACAAAACACAATAGGAAACCACAAAGTTACAGTTTATATTGTTGATTTTTTTACTACCAATGTACAACTGGTTAGAATTTCTGGCTAGAAAATAAATATAAATATGTGGGGGGGGCAGGAAGTAGGCAGCTAATGATAAGGAAAGATTATTAAAAACCAAAGGACGTCCCTTAGTTAGAAGAGATGCAGGTGGGGATTGTTAGAATTAACTTGCCCTAAATGTGGAGCCAGGGAACTGGATCTGCAGAGTGTACACAAACACCTACCTTGGGGTGTGGGATTCATTTAAGGATTTCTTCAAATGGAAATGTACTTGTTGTGAGACACTGGGTCCCCAAGGGGAGAGAGCTATAGAAACAGACTTCATTTCTGCTGTTTCCTCTAGTAAGTTGGATTTGACAGCTGACTCTCCTCTGGACAAGGAGAATTTTTAAGCCAAGAAAATAAACATAATCCATTCTTCTGTCTTCATCTTATCCTAGATGGTGCCTTTCCCCAAGATGTCAGTGCACGAGCTCAAGTTCAGTGAACTCTCCGAGATGACTATGCATTTCCCAAGAAGACATGTTCAGAAACTCCTCTGCTAATTAGATGTACTGGTTTCATGAAAGCCTTCATTTAATTGCCTGGGATTTACAGAAGATCTAGAAACAAAGCCACACTATGCCATAACCTACCCTAGCCTGCACACAGGAAACTAAAGCCCAGATCGGTTGAGGTTATATGCTCCTCGGGGCAGAGATGGTGTGTGTCTTGTTCTTTATTGGATGTTCATGGCCCTGCCCAGTGTAGAGTAGTGGCAACACAGCCCCGAAGGTAAGAGCTTGAAGTCTGGGGTCAAATAGACCTGGCTGAGAGCACAGACTCCTGGCTCTAGCGATTATGTGCTGAATGACCATGAAAGAGTAGTTTCCTCTTATTTGAGCCTTGGTTTCTTCACCTGTTAAAATGGAGACAATAAGAGTATCTATCTTATAAACTGCTGGATAACTAAATGAAGTAATACTTGTAATAGTGATCGAATAGTGTCTGCTACAGAGCTAGCATTTAATACATTGCTGTGTTATTGGTAGCATTCTTGTTACTATTGTCTGGCAGATAGAAGGTACTCGGCATTACGGGAGCGAATGGATGAATGTGGCTCTTGAGCAGGAAGCTGGAATCCTGACTGTCTCCCTTTCCTCCCAGCCTCTGTCTCCCTTCAGGCCTACCGTAGGTGGCAGTGGAAGTGTCCTACAGAGATTGAAGAACTTTGTTTCACTGACTCAAATGCAGTATCTCTTGCAGGCAGGTGGGAAAGAGGAGCTTGTCATACTTCCGTTTTGTACCAGCTGGGGGTATTATTTTTCCATTGTTGTTGTTTATTTATTTTTTTTAAGCACAGGTGTAGCTGAGCTTTTCTAGTGTAGAAATGTAGTCCTGAGGTAATGCCCCATTTCATGATTTCTCCATGACTTCTAGTGTTCAAGAAACGCTACTGCTGATATTCCTGGGCTGCATTTTATATGGAGAGTAATCTGAATAAAGACAATTCTGTTCCAAGGCTTGTTTTCAGTCTTTCACTGCCAGCTGCTATTAACGGTCTTTAAGAAGAGGCACTGAAATCAAACTGGTGACTTTATAGAATTCGAGTGATGTAGGCCATTGTTTAATTTACAAAACTGAAATGATTTCAGGGCTGTGGTAAAAATATTTTGAAGCATACCCTAAAGTCGAAAAAAAATTATTTATTTATTTGTTTGTTTGGATATAAGCAAACTTTGAAGTAGAATCGGAGAATTCTTTGGGAACTAGGAAATTCTATTGGGAACTAAGGTCTAAGAAAATTATAATGCAGTTCTTCGGATTTGTTTAGTGCCTTCTTTCAAAGAGTTGCATGACCATCATGTGTATGGTTGTTATATATAACATTCCTGACAAAAAATAAGAACTGGGACTTCTTTTTCTTAAAAAGAAATATAGATAGAAAAGCTGGGGCACAGAGTATTTCAATGGCTCTCTGAGAAGTACAGGCTTAGCTTGTGGAAGAAGAGAGAAGTAACTTCAGTGTTGGTGGAAATCCACTTGAGTAGTGGTTGAAATTCACTACTTCTGATGGATCTATAGTTCCTTCGGAATGTGTGTAGGAAAACTATAATACATGTTCACCTTAAAGTCTCTATGTACATGAATGTTCTTAGATTAAATCTTAGAAAATTATATAAAATCAAGGCAATGCATTTTTTTTCATGCTACATTTGGGTTAACCATGGTCTCTTCTTATTGATCCAAAAGAACCAGAGTAATATTATAGACATAGATATAATAGGGCCTGGATAAACTCCAATTTCCTTTTTTCTTTTTACTCCTTCAGTATCCCTTGTTTCTAGTTGCTCTGGTTGAGCTGAGAGAGTGAGTTTAAGTTTGTTCTTGTGTAAGATCTGACACATAGTTTTCGTACAGGAGAAACAGTAACAATTGAAAGATGGGACTTCATGTACATAAGAGCTGTGGGCCTAACTACCTATAAATCTATTAAGTCTTATAATAGACCTGTGATTTTCAAAATGTAGTCCCTGGAACTAGCAGCAACAGCATCACAGAGGAACTTGTTAGAAATCCAACTTAGAGAGCCTTACCCCCAATCTACTAAATCAGAAATCCTAGGTGGAGACTAATAATCTGTATTTTTAACAAGCCTTCTAGGCCATTCTAATATGAGAGAAGTCTTGTGAAACATGCACCCAGACTTAGAACTCTATGATCCAGGTATTTACATATATGCGAACCACACACCTGCTTCTGGCATCTCTTTTTCTACTTGCCATGTCCTGTGCTTGAATGATTTATTTATCTATCTATCTGTCTATCTATCTATTTATTTTTGCTCACTCAGGTCAGCCTCATCTTCTCAATTATATGGAACCACTGCCACTTATATGTAGTAGGAGGCAAGATGAGCAAGAGACATTCACATAGAAGTTTTCATCTATGTATAAATTATTATTTTTAGAGTCAGTATTTAATAGCAGGGAAACACAGGAATATAAAATGTTTCAGGTGAGAACATTCAATGATGTTGGGAAATCTACCTAAATAAAGGGATTATTCACAACTGTAACTCCCAAATTTGGGTGCAGTTCTCAAAATGTCTCATGTCGCCTATAACAACCCAACCTTCTTACTCATGGATCCTGCCCTGTCAGCCCCAACTGATATTTCTAAGTTTCATTTAATGTTATGGTTTGCAGAACCATTTTTTAACTTAAAAGAAAAGTTTCATCTCTTATGTTTTGAAGGGAGAAGGAATACAAATCACCAAAGCAATACTCTTGGCCAGTATTTTGAATTCTGCAGAGCACTTCTAATCCGACAAACATATGACACTTTGAATTTCCATCTCAGATTTCAAAGAAATGGACATCTTTTTTATCTTCTTTTCATTTGTGTTACCTTAATATCATCTCCATGTTTGTTTCTTTGAGTCTTGACCCAAAAGAATATCTAGGTTCTGCCTTTACAGGCTTAAAAAAACTGATATATAAAAAAATATTTTAAAATATTCATTCAAGGGTCCTTTTACCAAAATGCCTCAGTGGCAACAAAATTTTGTGCTGTAAAGCATACACCTGGGGGAGTTGGAGCAGTGGAGTGTTTTGTACAAACTGAAAGAGTATCAACAGACATGGTCTACAAACTTAAAATGTCAGCAAATGCATTAGAAATGGATACTGGAAATTTATACCAGATTGGAATCAAACTGCCACTTATGTCTGAATCTGTAGATAAATCATGCCAAAGAGAGCACATATGAATTTGGTTTTTTGTTTGTTTAAATTCATCATATAAGGTTTCTTAACCTCGAGTAACATAAAAACTCATTTTCAAAGGAAAATTTATTTTGAAACTATCATAGGTTATAAGCCTGGTACCCAGTTGGAGAAACACGGACTTAAAATATTTTCTTCTATAAAAAAGTTTTCAATTGAAATGGTCATGATCAAAGAAAGTTTTATGTTTATTCCTATAAAACATTTTTCATTGTATCATTAAAATGAAAATATAAAAAATAAAAAAATAAAATAAAATGAAAATATAAAATTACAAATTCTCCTGGATTCCAGTAATACACATATGGACAAGAGTCTATGTACCCAGACCAAGAAATACAGCTTTATACTAATCCATGCCATCCTTCTGAGCCTTATAAAACATCTACAGTAAAAAGTAAAATATGTGACCAAGATTATTTTAGAGTAATAAGTGTTACTTTGTATCAACTATTAGAAAGTTTTTAATATTTTATTTGTTTATTTGATAGAGAGCACAAGCAGGGGACCAGCAGAAGGAGAAGCAGGCTCCCCCCGGAGGAGGGAGCCCCAGATGGACCTCGATCCCACGAGCCTGGGATCATGACCTGAGCCAAGGGCAGATGCTCAACCAAATGAGCCAGCCACCCAAGGTGCCCCTATTATTAGAAAATTTGAAAATTATAGCAGTTTATATTTTGAAACCAGGTATCACCTCCATGTTTCAACTTGCTTTAAAAAATGAACATCTAATTTTATTTATACAGATAACCAGATTTGTATATTAGCTTAAAATATATTTTATCAATATTTGAGGCCACCCTTTTGAGAGCCCTCAGCCTGAATTATCCAAGATGTGCACTCCTATTCCAGTCTAGGGGGTATTCAGAAATGGAAATCCCCTAGGTTGTAATACAAAAAAGAATTTACACTCAAAATATGTATGCAATAAATATAAAGACAGTATTTTTTAATATTTACATGACCAAGGGAGATTTTATTTTAATGGAAGGAGGGCAGAATGGCTTTCAGATTCTTATAGTGTTACCCACTCTGCTTATGTGCTAAACTCTGTTGGTAGCACTAACATCCTTATTGACTTTTGCAGCGCTACTTTAGGCCAAACAATCTGTCTCAAGAAAACTGTGAACCATTAAGTGTGAAGAATGGGCATGGCTCTGCCAGTAGCTTATCTGAAAGCTTATTCTCTGCATGGAATAGGAAAGAAAAGATGTGAAATGGTAAACATTAAGGTTTCAAAGTTTTGTTTGGATTTCCATGCATTCCCAAGTAAGACATGCTAATAGCAAACCTAACTATATATATAACATTCAAAGCCAAATATGAATAATTTTACCTCAAATTACTTCAGTGATTCCTCAACTAGCACAGAATTCAGCTGACCAACAGAATTCTCTGCGATCAGGAGGATGGTCTGTATTTGTACTGTCCAACATGAGAGCCACTACCCACCCGTGTCTAGTGAGCGCTGGAAATGTGACTAGAGCAAATGCACAACTGAATCTTGATTTTATTTTGCTTGTTAAAACTTCCATTTGCACAGCCACACGTGGTTAGTGGCTACTGTATAGGACCGTGCAGGAGATAATCCCTTTCTTTTCAAATAGTTTCCCACATTTGCCTTTACTTTTATCAGACTATTTTGATATTAAATCAGCTTTTTATATAAAAATTAGTCTTTCTAAGCTAAATTCTGTTTATAATTCTAGTCTGTTTCCTTTTGTTTTGTCTTCTGTTCAGTGACATATTTGTGAAAGCCTTTCATAAAATTAGAAACAATTTTCAGAACCACAAAACACTGTTCTTTTTGTTAAGCCAGATAAGTTTAACTCACTTAGACGTTTTATCTTCTCTCATCTTCTTTTACTTTTTCTGGTCCTCTTTATACTCATTTTTCTAGATATGTGAAGCCAAAATAAGATGCAACATATACTGTGTAAGGCAACGGGTTTATGTGGAGGGGCGGGTGATGGGAAGGAGACGTGGCTGACATTTTTACAAGAGTTTTAGAGAGGGATCCCTGGGTGGCGCAGCGGTTTGACGCCTGCCTTTGGCCCAGGGCACGATCTTGGAGACCCAGGATCGAATCCCACGTCGGGCTCCCGGTGCATGGAGCCTGCTTCTCCCTCTGCCTATGTCTCTGCCTCTCTCTCTCTCTCTGTGTGACTCTCATAAATAAATAAAAATTAAAAAAAAAAAAAAAAAAAAAAAAAACAAGAGTTTTAGAGAAAAGTTGCAAAGAGAGTACAGAGTTTCTGTATACCTCACACCCAGTTTCCTGTAGTGTTAACATCTTAACATTAGTTTGGTGCATTTGTCACAACCAATGAACCAACACTGATACTCTATTATCAACTAAAGTACGTATTTTCTTCAAGTTTCCTTAGTTTTTACCCAGCATTCCTTTCTGTCCCATCCAAAATACCATATTGCTTTTAGTAATGTCTTCTTAAGCTCTTCACACTTTCTTGCTAACCAATTTTTAATTAGAATTGCCGTAATTGAGTACATTTATGATTGAGTTGCTGATAGTCAAGGAAATAAGAACAAAATTAATTTTGAGATCAAAGACAGTACTTCACCAGAAGGCTTGGTGAGCATGCCTGGACCTTTACAAAGAGCACCAGTCACTCTGGTGACCATGGAAGATACCCTTGGGATACTCTCCTAAATGCAAGTAAATCATGGCTAACTACTTAAGGGTGCTAGCCACTCCCCAGTGAGTGGGAACCAACCCAACAATAAGTCAGCCTCAGAATGTTATGTCTAGTTCACTGATGACATCATATAAGATTCAAGATCAAGATCCTTTCCAACGTTACCGCTACTCATCCCCTACCCCGCTCCTCCACCCCCCGCCCCAATACATGGCCTGTCATTTTAACAAGAAGAGAAACTGAATTCGTCCGGAACAATTTGTTCTTCAAAAACTGGTCTGTGGTTACTTAGTAATTTATGTTGGCCTCTAGCATTGCAAATGCAATGGAGTAATTGTGGGAGCGTAATTCTTAAACACTGAGGTTGAAAATTGAGCTTCTGTAGAACATTGGGTATTTACAAAGGCAGTATCTCCTAACATACACACGATAGAGAATATATTGTAATGGAAAGGCAAAGAAATGGCTTTCAGGTTCTTACAGTGTCAGCCACCCTCGAGATCCCTGTGCAGTCTACAAAATCAGTAACTGGCTTTTGGATAAAGTCTGGGAGCTAGAAAAGAATCTCAGAATGTTGAGCTTACCTGTGGCTTCTCCTTTTTCAAATGTGCCGTCTTTAGTCTAACCGGATCCTCTCCTGACAGCAGCCTGACTTTCTATCCTCTTTTTTATGATAGTTTTGTTTTGTCTTTTGAAACCAACATTTCTGTGTTACTGAGTGTGTCTGCGAGGAGCGGGGATGGTGCAGGGCTCAAGTTCCCTTGGTTCCTGGATTTCACTGCACATCATCTTAGGCTATTTCCCACCCCTCTTAAAATGTCTCCTTGCTTCAGTTTGGCAGAGCTTGTTCTTAACAAAAAGGTGGCATTGGTCCTGTATCACCTGCCTCAGTTTCTATATTCCCTGAAAGTTCCAGTGTGCCACTGCTGTTGTTTTTCAACAACTTATATTTTGGAGACTTTGAATTATAGAACTTAAAATCTAGAATCATCACGCAGTATTGTCTGCTACCGACCCTTCACGTGACGCAGGAGAAATGTGAAGCCCAATACTTAACAAAGGGTCACAAAGTTTGTCAGCAAGAAAGAGTGAATTCCATTCCTAGGTAACCTACGTCTAGGGTCTAGAGCATGGAGTGATCCCACCACATTGCACGGCCTCTTCATTTCATCAGAAGCAAGTTTGCCCAAAGGGAATTGGTTCTACAGTTCCAAGAGCACTTTGCCAAAATGGTATGGCTTTGAGACCCAGTGTGGGCTCTGCAGGTGTAAAAATAAGGCAGTAGTGAGCGTGCCTGTTCAGATACAGAGTATATGTCCGAAATTAAGGTGGAGGAGTCTCCTTCCATATACCATCTAAATCCTTTTTGTCCCTCCACCCAGCCTTCCCAGACCATTTCTTACAAAATCCAACCTCTTCTGAGGTTCTTGCTATCTCTATTTTTAACTTGTGATAATGGTGCCACACCACCAAGCCCAAAGCCTCAGGTGTGCACTGCAGCCAGCTACCTCTGGACTCCCTTTCTGAGGTGTTCTCCTTGCTTTTTAGCAGTAGGCAGCAATTCCAGAGAAAAGTGTCAAGGGAAGAGGCTGATACTGTCACAAGCTCAATTTCAACCTGCCATCACTCAACAGGGCGCGCATGGACAGTGACTTGTTCTTCTAGATAGGACATTGTCTTCCGTGCTTGCACGCCGTTGTGCACACTGCTCGTTTGCATTTTCACCTTATACCCCATTACTCGGCACCTGCCTACATGTTCTTCCAAATCCAGATTAAACCACCACCTCTCTGTGCTTTCTCCAACTTCCCCTGCCCCAGAGTGAGATGCAACCCTCTTCTGGTGCCCTTAGCCCACTGCAACTCTATCCTGCAGCTTGCTGTATTATACAGTAAAACCACGCCGAGCTAGATGTCTCCCTGACTAGACTTTAAATGCCCAGCAGCAAAAGCCATGCCTTATTAGTTCCGGTATCCTCAGCAGCCTGCCTAACATAGACCAGGTCACAGGTGTCACACGATACTTGGAGTATGTGCCATGCATCAGGCACTATGCTCAAGGCATTCATAGGAATTATATGATTTTCACAATAACCTTAAGCAGTGGTGCCATCACTATGATCACTTTACAGATTATAAAATTGAGATCCAGAGAAGTTAAACAACTTGCCCAAGTTCAAACATCACTTAAGTTTAAGAACTCAAATACAAGTCTAACTCTAAGTTCACACTCTTGAGTATTCTGTTACTTTTCTGAGGGGGTCGATAAATAGCTGTTGAGTGACAGTCAATAAGTAAATGGAAAGAACGCTGTATTAAAACAAATGACACCAAGAATTTTGAGTGCTTGAGCTGCTTGTCATGGAATCTTAGTGTATGCACTAGAATATTCCTCTAAGGAAGAAGATGGACATCCAGTGGGAAGGACATCAAGTGTCTAAGGGACATGACGTGCATTTGAATACATTTTCCAGGGAAAATGACTGAATCACTTTTCCTACTGACTTATAAAGAACTCTGTGGAGAATTCTAGAATGACCGCTGTGAAGAAAAGGGCCTGAAACCAATCCAGGAACACTCTTTTCTTCAAAAGAAAATTCCAACTGATCCAGCCAGGAAATGTGGCTTTGAACAGGGAATGAAACTGTGACTTGGCTCCCACTGGATTGGACATTTCCCCAGTGTCTTTCCCATGAAGCTGCAGTTTGGCCTTGCTTTTAGGGGCTCCTATGCTAAGTGACCGAGACTGTGAGTACTCAGAGACCTCAAGAAAAAAAAAAAATCTGGCAGACCACAAATTATTTAATCTACTTTCTTTTCCTGTTGCAGTCTTTTGCTTTAAAAAAAAAAAAAAAAAAAAAAAGAGGTCAAAATGAAAAGAATGTGAGTTTATTTTAATGGGAAAGGCATTTTATGGACATAAAAATCCCATTTGTTTAATTCCTTAATAAAAGGGCATTGCTTTTACTGAGTAAAAATTCCAAGTTCATATTTTAGGATATTTGATTCTCATGTGTTTTAATTACTATTAGCAGAGGCATAAAAACTATACTATAGCTTCAGGGCAATCCAGTAATCCAACTCAACAAGTATGTATTAAGCCTTGTCCACACTAGAAGAAATATAAAAGGTGTATATGGCAAGGTCCTATACTTCGAGGCACAGGCATACAATCTTGTTACTGAGAAGAGAGACATCCAGAAAATAATTAGAGAACAAGACAGTATTAAAAAGGGCTAAAATATAATCCAATGAATCACCTTTGCAGTCATGAGTGCAGGGACAGATTTTGAGGCAGAAGTAGGATGAGATATACTTTGACAGATTGCTTTTATAGGTGAAAAGGAGATTTAGAAAAGAAAAAAAAAAGAAGTGTTCTTTTTATGGTAACAACGTGAACAGAAACGGAAAAGCACAAAACAGCATTCATTCAAGTGTTCATTCAACAAATATTTGCTGAACACCTGTATGTATAAGGTCCTGTGTCAAGAGCTAGCATGACATTTCTTCTGATTTTTCAGAGCAAGTAAAGAGATCACACTGGCAGGGGCAAAGGGCAGATTTTAGCTATATGACTTGGGATGAGTCACTTAACCTCCCTGAGCCTTAGTTTCCTCCCCTGTGAAATGAACGGCTTAGCCACCGGTAATTGTCAGAGTTGTTTTCTCGTTGTTGTTGTTTTTGTTTTCCTTTTAGCAATGCCACTCTTTCTGGTTATAATCAAATCTTAGGCACAACCCAACTATATTAAGGAAGCCATCTGGGTGAAATAAGAGGAAGGGGTTGGGGCAAAAGAGAGCCCAGACGTGCCTCTTGCTCGGCATCTCCCTCTCCGCCCTCCCCAGGGCCTGCCCACCCCAAGGCTCCTCCACTGAACCCCAAGATTACAGGGGACATAATGCCAAAACAACTCATCTTCCTGATGCCTCGATTCTCTTCCCAAAATAAGGTGTTGCAACAGGAAACAGAAGCAAACGGGAGATTTTTTTTTTTTTTTTTTTTAAGGAGCTTGTTTATAATGGATCCTGGATTTCAGGTGCCAAAGCAGTGTAAGTTCTTAAGTGAAATGACAAAATTCTTGTGTGAAAGTCTGTTGTTTGACATGGTAATGCCATTTAAGAGGGACTGAAAGAAGAAACCTAGATATTTAGCTATAAAGGTCTTGGCTAAACTCACATTCCTGGGGATGGTAAGGGTCAAACCAAGACAGCTAAAGGAGAACCTGCAGAGCTTGGTAGAATTAAATAGGAAGGGTGGGGACAAGGGAGTCTAGACCAGCATTCCCATTACTAAATCCAATATGGTGCTACACAGAGATACGGGGAAGTGGACCTCAAATTTGGGGTACACTGGAATTGCCTGGGGAACTTTTAAAAACACCAGTAGCTACTTCTCATCCCCAGAGATTCTGAACTGGTTAGGGGTACAGCCTGGGCTGTGGGGTTTTAAAGGTCCCCAGGTAATTCTACTATGTAGTCAAGGTTGAGAACCAGTGAATCAGAAGGACAGGGAATTATGACAGGCCTGGAGAATGCGCATCAACGGACGAGACTACTGTATTTGTGATCCAGCTAATTTTGTTATTAAGGTTGATTTTTTTCAACTTCTTTGCCTAATGTTAAATAGTAACCATGTAACCCCAGAGTTATATGTGATAGCATTTATTTCCCATATTACCCTGTCAACATATCTCGCTGTATTTCCAAGGCCACCAGTCTCTGTTCTTCCAGTTAAAAATCAATGATGAAAATCTCCACAAACAAGACGTGTGTGTGTGTGTGTGTGTGTGTGTGTGTAAATGGTCTCACTTCAAGAGTTGTACCTTACAACAGATTGCTGTTACAAGAGCATAATGATGTTTGCCCAAAAACTGCCTTTCTTTAACACACACGCATGCTTACACACGCAGAATGCAGAGACTTATAAATGGCATATTATTCAGGCGTTCTTATCCTGAAATTCTCTGTAGTCTCTATAAGGGTATTACTAAAACTCAAGAGAAGTTCAGCATTTGCTTTGCGTAAACATAGTAAAAGCAAGATAAATGAAATTTTATGTCACAGCAATCCCTAATATTTGCCAAGCCTTTTTGAGTTTTTAAAACCCTTCTACAAACATCATCCAGATGGATCCTAACAATCTATTATTGAATCATGACTGAGACTATAATTTTCCTTTTCCAGACCGGAAACAGAGGCCCAGAAGTTAGGTAATAGGCCCAAATCCCAGGGATAGAATCTAACCCATTAAACCTCAGATCTTTCCTCCCCTGGTTCAGTTCTCGATAGCTTCCCTCAAGCAAATGGTCTAGTGACCAGGTGTATGCCTCCAACCTAGCCTCCAGGAGGGAGGGGTGCATGTTTATCCACTCAAAGGGATCTCTCTTTCTTCCACATCCTAAAGGGCTTTATCAGCACAATCTAAGAAAAAATATTATTTTCTAGTTTTATTAGAGCTAGGAAAATGCCTGTTTTCATTATTGAACTGTAAACTTCTGGAAGTTTGGTGCCAACCTTCTGAGGCAAGATCGTAAGAGTCATGTTTCCTATCCCCAAAGGACCTAACACACTTCCCGTGTACTAAACCAGGTATGGAATATACTCTCTCATTGTTATACTGTCTAACTCAATTTGTTAGACGTTTAGTCCAGCATCAGAAATAGCATTTTTCAAATTAATTTATACTTTGTCCCACCCTCTTGTGATGCACGCAGAGCCCATCTCCTATTTTCCATATGGTAAATAAACAGCTCTTCAGATAAGGAAAAACTATTACCATATCCTCCCTGAAGTCTTCCATCCTATTGCCAAGCCAACTTTTCCTTAACAATTTAAAGTAGCAGACGTTTTTCAGATCATTTACTTTCTTTGACAACGTCCTCTGGATAAAATTCATGTTTGTCATGGGCATTCCAGGACTAAAACCAAGACTTCAACAGCGACATGATCTGTGTAGAGCTCAGGGGAACTACTGGCTCCCTTGGCCAAAAAAACCATGACTTTGATGGAGGCTGTGTTGGCTCTCACAGCCATCCAGCTCCTCCACTGGTCGGCTGAGCCTGCTTTACTTCTAGGTCAATATTAATGATCTAACAGTATCATTATCTGAAGTGAAAGAATAGTTTGTGTACCTGAGCCCTTCAAGTGGTTTTTTCCTAAGACATGAAATACAATCCTACTGGACAGATAACTGACTGGGAAGCCAGACCAGGATACGCCCAGACAGCCTGGATTTTCATTATGACAATTAAAGAGAACTCCACTCCCCCAGCAGTGGGTCTGCAGAACTGCATTCAAGACCCGTGGCATAAACTACCAAGTGAAGATCATCGCGAAAGCATATAAAGACAATACTCTTTCCTTTCTGGGCAGCTTTATAGGCAAGAAGTACAAGTGAAATCCCCCAAGGGCACAAAACTATTTGAGACAATCATCCAGCTTGGACTTCTTCGGTTTGGCACTAAGTCCCATTACAGCCTCTCAGTCGAGATGTGCAATGAGATGACTCAAATGCAAGAGCAATGACTGAGAAATAGCGTCACAGCATTTTCAAGTGGCGGAGATGCTAAAAAGTGATCTCTGAAGTTCAGAATGGATTGCAACTCTAATCCCTGCAATTAGAAAAAAAGATGGGACTCCATCCCCCCATCCTAACTTACCCTGAAATAAATGAAGGAGGATAAATTTCGAATTACCTCTACTTATGACAGTTTTATACTAGACAAAGTTCCTGCCACAAAACAGGGTGAAGGGCTTCTAAAAGAGCTGTAATTGCCGTAATGTTGATTAAATGTACACTTAACGCAGGCGAAAGCTTTCCTGTGGCATGCCAGAAAAGTCTTTCTAGTGCTATTAAAAACCCTTCAAGTACAATCTTCTAAAAGTGGTACTTTGATGAGCAATACAACAACATACCTAAAGTTTCATTCCTGTGTAAAGCAGAGAGCGAAACCGTAAAGCAGGGAGAGATACGGGTGCTATTGCTTTATAGACGGACATGACCACATGGCATATATTTTCTAGTTCTGGACACAAGGAAACCAGGTCTATTTTATGGTTACAACTCTTTTGAGGCCAAATATTATCTTTCATTTGCTCAGTTCTCCTCATAGCTCATCTACTAGGCCTTGCTCCAAATGACATTTGGCTATTTTCCCAAATCATATATTCATATATATACATATATATGTGTATGTGTGTGTGTGTGTGTGTGTGTATATATATATATATATTCTTAAGGGGTAAAAGTGTTGCCAACACTAAAGATAATCAGAAGAAAGTGACATGAGACCAAAGTACTTTTCAAGCAGGAGGCACAAATATGCTTTGAAGGACAGAATAAGTATTTGTATTTATTAAGATTTGAAAATTCTGTTATTGTTGAAAATCACTAGTCAATACTTAATAGTTACATATTTCATATCATGATGTATGTGTGATATTATGTACCCACACACACGTACAGCTGGATGCTTCCAGAGAGTTCCTTTTCGGTGAAGGATAATAGTATTACCAAATGATAAACTTTAAGTCCTGATTCTCAAAGGTATCTGGAAGGTTTTGAAGAGAAAAGAAACAGGCTGATACTGAGAACAATAAAACTATTCCCTAATGCCATCTCCCCCGCTCTCCAAAAGCCACCCTAGATTCATTAGATATGATATGGAAGGAATAGTATCTAAACATTTTAAACCAGGGCCAGGCTTAGCTAGCAATACAAACAAAAGCCTTCCTCCAGAACGGTTACGTAGGAATGGTAGCTGCAAGCTAACCCACTAGTCTTTGAGTGCTAGTTTAGTGAGCAGAACACACTGTCAATTGACACTTGCCTTTTACAATTTGAACACAGTCAGGTCACCTGACCCCCCAGCCTCGTACACAGCTTAGTAAACTGGATTGCTCCCCAAAGAATAATTTATCTTTTCCTTTTCAGAGTGCTAGACTTCACTCCAAAATGAGGTAACAGAGAGTAGTCACCCGACTTCACATCCAAGCGCTGACTCTTTGAGAAAGAGAGTCAAGGAATAGAGAATCTGGTCACAAAAGCACGTCCTTTACATTTTATTCCACTTAACATTTGATTAAGTACCTGTCTACCTAGGAAACAAGATGTTTTGCGTTGTGACTAACAGTGCAAACTTAAAAACTTAGCAGTCTGTTAAATCTCTATTCTTATACGACCTAGTTTTTCGTAATCACTTTTTAGTAGTAGTCTTGTTTTCTTTTTTTTTTAATAATAAATTTATTTTTCATTGGTGTTCAATTTGCCAACATACAGAATAACACCCAGTGCTAGTAGTCTTGTTTTCAAAGTAGAAATAAGTAAATAATAGCATGCCGAGTTAGAGCAAGGCTCGGGAGTCCTCACAAATCTCTGGTGAGAAAGAACTACATGCCTAACTAAAAGACTACCAGGAGACATAATCCCAGATTGCCAAGTTAGGAGTTAGTAAACAAATGCTTTCGAGAGTCAGCTATTAACCTTCTTAGTGAAAACCATCACGTGCCAATTATATTTCATAATGTAAATGCTCGATAAATCCCTAAGAATTTGATTTGTCTTCTCTACTAGTCTCCATTAATGAAATCTGTCAGGGAATATTTAAGCAATACAATTCCTCTTTACAGAGAGAATATTTTTATGGCATTTGCTCTCATTGAAGTGCAGCATTGTAAAACCAGTGCCTTTATGCCCATGTTTGCTTATAAAAGATACTTCATGTGAAAGAGCCAAGAGATCAATCACCACTGAAGTGAATACCTAATGATAACTATGTGCTCAACATGTGAGAACTTGACAACAGAAGACATGGCTCTAGGTCTGACATTCAGGTTGTAAAGCAGCAGACAAAAATAAGGCATAATCTAATTGATGACTAAATTGAATGTTACCGATAAAGTTGTGAAAAAGATCAGAATTGAGATCAGCAGCCTAAAAGAGCTACACATAAGATGACCCCTGATATTGGCTGTGGAGAATGAAGAAGATTTGGAACACACGAACAAAGGTAAAAATGGAGAAATGTGTACATAATATGTCTATGGGAAGGTTGAAAAAGAGAAAGAAAGGAAAATCTCTGCTAGGAATGGAAGATGAGACCAGCTACTATAGCCTGAGAAGTAAGGGGGGATTGAGACTCAGTGCCGTGCAAGTCGGGAGCTTCAGAAGGCTTTTGATAAAGCGGTAGGTATGGTGAAGGTAGTGTTCCTGGGACTATTCAATCAGGACGATATAAAGTGGGTGGGAGAAAGGAAAACCTAAAGCCAGAGCTGACTAGTCTAGAACCCTCTTCCATTAAACAAAATAGGATAGCAAGTATTGGGGAATTTCTCTTCGTGTTTTTAGAAAAGGACAAACAGGGTCTCACAATTATTTGTGGAGGGAGAAGCCAAGAAAGCAAGCAAGCCAGCCTATCAAATGATTAATACAATAGTGCAATTATAAGATGCCAGAAAGATATCTTGGAGCAAGGTTTTCGAATGTAACGTGGTGGAGACAAAACCATATACTGGAACTCAGCGATGTTCATCTCTTTGTAACTGGTTTCATGGGTCTCACAGATGTGTCTTGGTCTCATTTATAGTTTAAATTTCTATACGGTGTAAATTTGCAATATTTTAGATTTTTATTTTATCCGTGCCTGCTTTTATGCCTGCTTCACTCTCAGATATACCTTAGAGAAATCAGAAAATAGAGTTTTAACTAAAAGAAAAAGAAATATATGGCTAACTAATAAAGAGGGGGATCAAGTGATACCATAAAATGGAAACGATCAACGTTTTTTTTAAAAAAACAACAGAGAATTTCAATTGACTAGTGTTCAAGTATTGAGTCACTCTGAATTACACAGAACCTTGACCAATATTTATTGCTACATGTTTTAGAGGCAATTTCCATTTTGATGGGTTGCTTCAAAAGTGGTATTCTAAAGCAGTTAGGTAACATAAAAATATAGGATCAAGATTATGTCTGTCAGATAAAAAATACGGCATTTATGCAGCATTATATAATCCATTCACTGGTTTATGAGCCCAAGGTCCCCACGGGAGTGTCACAAACCCACAAAATATGCTACAGGGTTAGATTTTGCATTTAAGAATCCAAATGAGAAGGAAATACTTTCTAAAACCCGAAGTGTAACTAGAATATTTGGTACCATGAAATAAGTCCAAAACTACAAATAATTTCAATCTGGCAGTTCAAGATGTCCCCAGTTTGGATGACCCAGACATTTAAATACATGCACTTTTTCGCCAGTATCCCTCAATTGTTAAGATACACAGCACATAAATCAGATGGCCAAATTGGGCCTATGAAAGAACAGTTACCAATGATTCAATGTCAAGGAAGCCTACTACAGTGTTCCCCAAGGATGAAGCCAGTATTTCTTAAACACTCCAGCTAACTGCCTTCAATAAAGAAGGAACATATGATACTTAATTTCAAAGATGACATCACACCGGGGATAGCTTGTACAGCTAATTCAGGAATGGATATAATTGGAATTCAAAACAAAAGGTTATATCATGGATATAAATTTTAAAATAAAATAAAGGACAGAAAAATAAATAAATAAAATAAAGGACAGAGAAGATTATACATCTATGGAAGGAAAAAATACAATGGAACTGTAATATCTAGCAGCAGAAACAAATGTGTAAAACAGCTGTAAGAGCTTGAAAAGAACCAAAAACTAATCCTGATTTGGAATGGGACCATTTTCAAAAAGTGTGTCTAATCTAGATAAACATATACAATATGTAAAAGCAGTTGTGTAATTCTTTGGTATTTAGTATGATGATTAATAATACTAGCTCTAAGAAAAAATAGAGAAACAACTTAAAATATGTAAAACAGGATTTACAGAAATAGTAAAGAAGTCTAAATTACTTAATCTAGAGAAATAAAAGCTGGAGGGTGGCTCAAGTGTTTTGAACACATTTACATTCTAAAGAAGGAAGAACAAAAAGTATACTTCATGTTGCAAAGATACATTTATTCCAGAAAAAATGTAATTTTATAATTTTAAAGTTATTGGAATAGATGACAAAAGCTAAGATTCTCTGATGTTCTTAACAGACCATACCCCAATCTATGATTTTTAAAGTGCTGACTCAGTACAAAGACTGAAGATTTCACTAGACAGTATTAGGAACTGATTTCCAACTCTTGACATTTTTTAACATGCCTTTGGGTGAATTTTCAACCCAAATTGCCTTTTAGTCTTTTGCTTAAAGTTAGGACCATGGGACTCTAAAGTAAACTTTTTTTCCAAAAGAAATAGATCATTGACCATTGTCCACAGAATTAAGAATACTGTGCATATTGTCTTTTATATAACACTACATTTATATTTCAAATTGATGAGGTTTGCAGAGGTCACAGACTGGTAGTACATGTAGGAAATGGAGACTGTACAGTGTTAGTGAAGTTTCTGACTGGTTACTGATAATTAAAACGAAAGAAAGAAAGAAAGAAACCTGATATAATCTATATAAAAATGGAGAATTTGGCATATTCAGAAAAGAGAAAATGAAAAAGAAAAAGGAAAGGAGAGAAAAAGAAAAGACAAAAGAAAAGAGAAGAGAAAAGAAAAAAAAGAAAACAAAAGAAATCTGGCAACCGTGTGCTTTTATTTTCATAAGTCAGCGGCCTGCTAGTGCTCAGTGGTGGCAAAGAAAAAATGATGTTTTCATCATTCCTTCATTCATTCCTAATGTATCTGGTCCTAGAGGGCATCTGGGGATGTGGTTCCTGGTCTACAGTGTGGACATTTTCTTGAATTTGCTACCTGATGTGGCCTCTTTGAACAGCGACGTTCGTTCGCCTAGAATGCAGTGCGGCTCATTCATTAATCCAGGAGTAACTTAACGCCAGCAAGTCAGCGAGTGGCAGTCTTTAATGAGTGGTCACACGGTTGTTCAGTCTGGCCAGATTCCATCTGGTGACCAAATATTTCATTTTCTGTACACTAAAACAGGTTAGTGACCATCAGCTCTCCCCCTCTTTTTAAGAACTGAAATCCCTTTAAGAATTAAAAACAAACAAAAACAGAGCAGTAGTTGTGGAATAAGGAAAGAGGGAAATCTGTACCACAGCCAGGGCCAGAGGAATTCGCCACTACAATAAAGAACAAAATGTTCTGTCCACAGAAAAGACAAGTCAAAATGCTTTTAAATTTGTTTTCAAGGATTCTCTCCAAGAAGTGAGTAAAGATCCAGAAGCGAGCTCTTCTTTAAAATTTTTAAACATTCAATCAAATTCATCTAAACATTTGTGGGGTTTTTTTTATGTCTAGGGAAAGGCCTCTTCTAACCTTACTGTCTTAGCAAATGAGGCTATGTTCCACAAAAATCAAAGGCTCTGTTTTGCATTATTCCTGAAAACTATGAAAAATAAAATTCTTGAATCTGAAATATACATTGAATTTTTTTCAACATGTAGTTCTAACCATCTTTAAGTAGAAAGATTTTTATATTGTCAGTTACTTGTTCACATAAAAGATCATCACGTGAGAACCTGATTCAATAAGGAGCAAAGGCAGGCATAGGGCCGGTCTTTCTAGACACATCCAGGAGATTAAGTGGATGTACCAGTAGGAGATGGTGATGGCTTTCATAAGGAAAATTTATTTATAGCTATGCTCTTAAGTATGGTGTTAGATAGAAGCTCAGAAATATACAGCGATATGACATCAAATGCGTTTTTTCCTAAGAAGCTAGAAGCGCCTCATTCGCTTAACATATAATATAATAATATAATCTACGTTTATGCGTGGCAGTGGGCTAATGATGCCCCTGTAGTTAAATGAAACAGCTCAAATGCAAAGCAAAGAATTAGAAAAAGAAGTTTTTGTCTTGTTTTCTAGAGTCAATCCATTATATGTCTTTCTGCTGAAGATTCTAATTCCTAAAGGGGGGGGCGCCTGGGAGGCTCAGTCAGTTAAGCATCTGCCTCCGGCTCAGGTCATGACCTCAGGGTCCTAGGATAGAGCCCCACCTTGGGCCCCCTGCTCAGTTTGGAGTCTGCTTCTCCCTCTCACTCTGCCCCTCCTCTCACTCATGCTCTCTCTCTAATGAATAAATAAAATCTTTAAAAAATAATAATAATTCCTAAAGGGGTTTGAAAGTCTATCCCTGAAAGGTACTATAGGGAAGGCAGACTTCTATTAACGTTGTGTCCTCTGACATCTAGTCCGTGAAAATAGAAGGAGAGGCACTAACTTTTAGCAGCAGACATGTTAAAAAGGAAAAAAGAAAAAAAAAACCCAAACGAGCAAATTCTAAATAGCTACGTGGAACAAGGTGACCCAGCCTAGTCTAACAGAAAACCAAAATGCAATCAAATGAAACCTACGACCCTTGTACCAGAGAGAGTGAGGGAGACAAGAAGGCAAACACAACTTAGGAACCTGTGAAGGAAAAGTGCAAGAAGGCACACGTGTGTGCACTGCTCCGCCGAGCCTCTGCACAACAGGCAGCCCCGGGGAAATGACTCCAGTTCTCGAAAGAGGCAGCCAGGCCCCCCCTTGGTGCTGCCCTGGCCACAGCCTCAGCATCCTCCCAGGAGACCAAAGGCCACGCAGACCACCAGGGCCGAGCGAACCAGAGCTCCGTGCACAGGCCACGACCCACTTCCAGGTGGAAGCAGATCCCACTGACCGTGCAGATTCCACAGCGGGCACAAACCCCTTAGTTAATCAAGAGTGGTGAGTGTGTGCGTGTGTGTATGTGTGTCTGTCTGTCTCTCCGTGTATGTATTCAGTTGAGTGGGGGGTGGCCAAGGAGACCAGAAGAGGGGGAAGGGGCTGGGTTCTGAGAAAGAGCCACAAGCGAAAGGATAAAAACATGAAAAGGCAGGGCAGCGACTGCAATCCCATTCTTTCTCTGGTGTGGAACACAGTGCTCAGCACATAGTAGGTGCTCAATAAAAAGGCTGCTGACTAAATCGACAAAACAACCCGTCTGTTGAAATTGCGTGTGCACTTTACAGAGTCTTAACAAGCTGCTAGTTATCCGGGAAGAAGTCTGTTAGCTCAAGATGATCACAATCTAAAGCAACCAAAATCAGAGTGGGTATGTCAATAAAGACCCTACAAATACAAAGAATAAATATGAAATAATCATTCAACTTAGAAAGGTAGGATATATATGCTAGGAATTACTATGAAAAAAAAAATGTAACATACTATTTTATTCCTGGAGGGACCAGTGAACTACTTTTCTTTTTTAAACCATACACTAAATATATTACAATGTATCTGAAGTGACAAATAAAAATGTTAGATGATATTGTGAACTCCAAACACCTAAATACCATATAAACAAACTAAGGCACATTGCTCTATTTTTACTTTCCTTAGCTGTTTTGGAACTTTTGAAATCAAACAGGTAACACAACACCTGCCACCTTGGCCTTCCTTATAAATAAGACCTTTATGAGCTTATAGAGCTGGAGGGTACAGGAGCTCTGCCACCATCTCACAGGGTGGATGCCTAGACTGGGCTGCAAGTTTTATTTCCATTAATATTCTGTATGCCTGGATTTTTTTTTTCCTTCTTCTGATCTTGGAAGGAAATACATCATTTCCAAGCACACATCCATGCTCACTAGAGACAACAGCCACTAAGTGGTTAGCCCCTGTTCACTTGGGATAAAAATTTTTGTAGACTCCTTGGGAGAATGGATGCTTACATCAATGTTTCCCATACTAAGCTCCTTGGAACACTAGAGTATTTGGTTAAATCAGTGTGGGAAATGTTGTCTATGATGCTAATGGCATTAGCAGTCTAGAGGCTCTCAAAAGTCCTATTGTAAAGAAACCTGTTTGACTGTAACCCAAACTTAGGTGACCATGGAAGCTTCTCTTCTGCAGAATGGAGAGGGGTGGAGGGCGGACAAATAAAGTGGCTTAGTCCCTCGTAACATTTTGATAAAATGCAGAACCATAACTGAACGGAAACTTAGAAGTTCTTCACTTTAGACTTGGAAAAACTGAGGTCTAAAAAAGCAAAATCACTTGGCCAAGATTACGCAGCCATTGTCTCCACTGAGAGCAAAACCATTAGCCATGCCCTTTAGCTGCTGTGCTTGATCATCTTACTACCTCACCAAATAAAGAAACACCAGACTAGACACTACCACAAGTCTACCCTGTAACTTCTCTACCTCCCTTATCTCCTAGCTCTCATTTTATTTATTTTTTAAAAGATTTTATTTATTTATTCATGAGAGACACACAGAGAGAGGCAGAGACACAGGCAGAGGGAGAAGCAGGCTCCCCGCAGGGGGCCCAATGCAGGACTCGATCCCAGGACCCTGGGATCACGACCTGAGCCAAAGGTAGACGCTCAACCACTGAGCCACCCGGGTGCCCCGCTCTCTTGTTTTAGAGGCTAACCCATTCTCTTGGGCACTGGGGTGCATTCTTCCCACCTCCTTTGGGATCGTGTGCTCACCGCTTCCTCTTTTGTGCTGTTTCCCCTTTTCTGACTTTCACCAGCAATTTTAAGAATATCCAAGTTCTGTCTTCCTCCACTTCAAACTACTACCTTAGTTCTCTCTTCCTTCATCTCAAACCAGCACTCTTTCCCTTCACTGCCACATTCCTTAAAAGGTGACTCTATTTCACATCCCGACTTCCTCAACTTTCATTCATTCCTTAATCATTAAAACCTGGTTTCACTCTCTTCTACTCTCCCAAGAATTTTTCCACTATTTAATCCCTCACTCTTCATTGCTCCAGCCACGAGGGGCCTTTTCTTCACCATCATCTCCTGATGATGACGCTTAGCAACTCCTATTATACTTTACTTGTTCACATGTCTGCCGTACATACCACAGACTACAAGTTTCTGAAGGATAGAGACCTTTTCCCACCCAGCACAATGCTCAGCACATCTTGGATTCTTAATAAATAATGTCTCTTGGATGAAGACATCAAAAACAAAAACAAAAAAAATCAAACCAAAACAAACAAACAGTGTTCTAGGGAGAAGACGACAGTTAATGAGAACGGTAGTCTCCTTAGCAGGGACGAATCCATAATGGGAACAGATGTTAAACAGTATGCTGTAATCCGGTATTTCAACAAAGCCAGTATGAACTCTCCAGAGGGGTTTCCCCATTACCCTAGAATAGACTAGAACACAAGTAAATGGCTTGTCATGTCGCTCCCTTTTTCTACCCCCTTCCCCTCTTGGCAATTTCTTATCATTTAAGACCCCCCCCCTTAAATGTCACTGTCTTGGGGAAATACTGCTCAGATTATACAGGTAGCCAAGTGCCTCCTCCCTCCAGGATCCCAGAGCACGGTGTTGAGATTCAACGATTTACGGAGGATCTATAGCGCGCCACAGAAAGTGCCAGGAGTGTTCACAGACACCGTGTCACTTTGCTCATCTAATAACCTCGTGCAGAACTGTTATTATTCCCATTTTTCGAGATACTAAGCATAGCGGATTGAGAGAATTCCCCAAGATGCAAGGTGAATCATGGAATCTGTAGGACTTTAGGGCTCCTGTTGAAGCCTAGGCTTCCCCTGAAACAGCACCAAGCACATTCTGTGTCACGAGTGCTTATGTGTCTGTCTCCCCCACAGACCTGTCCAGGACCTGGGAGCAGGGGATCTATTTACCAAAGGCTTCCAGCTCAGCGATGGGCACGCACCACATCCAAATGGTTAGAAGGAATGAACACAGGGACAGAGCCTCTTTGACCTGCGATACCCTTAAAGAGCATGATACCAGCCCGGAAACACTCGATTTTGTGCCTGATGAGTAGGTATCTAGTGATAGGAGCTGAAGGAACTCCAGACAAATAATATTGCAAGAGCTTGTGTTTATTTAACTTAGAATCAGAAGAGGGTGGTGATTTATTTCAATATCCTGAGTCTTAACTGTGAGATTCAAGTATAAAGCCATTTAAGATCTCATTGGTTTGTTGGTTGGTATCTAATGCCCATGCCCACGTCACTGGATGCTATCTTCCTTAGTCCTGTCTCACCCCATGAGATGGGTTTATTAAATAATGAGCTGGATTTCACAGAGCATGGAGGAAAACCAGCCCCATTACTTGATAATCCCATCATGCTAATTATCCTCATCCATCTAGGGCCTCCTGTTCATAGCAGACTGCTTCCATCTCTGTTTATGCTTGCACCTCGAAAAATGTTAAAATGACTAGTAATGGGCCAACTCCCCCACCACGTACGTATTTCTCAGACACGAAGGCCCCCCCGCAGCCGCCAGGTGGGCTTCCCACCCAGGGTCGAGCCACTACGGGTTGTCCGAGGGGGAAGTGAGGATGACTGGGTTTGAGCAGGAGGGAGAAAAAGATGGAAAGTATTAAGACAGCAAGCGGACTCCTTCCCAAAACATGAACCGCAGACATTCTCCTTGGGCCCTGGGCCTCACCCCAGCTGCTCCCCAGCCCCTTCCAGGCTGGGCTGGCGGAGGCGAGGAGTAATTCAGGACAGGGGGTTAGGGGGGCAGCCCGGGAGCACGGGCTCTGCAACCCAAGAGCTGGCGGTGGAGCAGGATGCTAACCGTGAGAGCTTGGGCAAGTCACTTCCCCCAGCCGTCGGGCTGCACGCAGAAAATGGGGGTAACAGGAACTGCTGAGCCTCACAGGGTTGGGGTTTATTGCCATTATCCCCATCGGTCCTCTTCCTTTTCCCTCCGCACAATCTCTCCATCTTCGCTGTCCCTTGCATTTCCCCACCGCCTTCCTTAGAAACGATGAAACGGGGGGATACTTGGGTGGCTCAGAGGTTTAGAGCTGCCTTTGGCCGAGGGCCTGATCCTGGAGACCCGGGATCGAGTCCCACGTCGTGCTCCCTGCGTGGAGCCTGCTTCTCCCTCTGCCTGTGTCTCTGCCTCTGTGTGTGTGTGTGTGTGTGTGTGTGTGTGTGTGTGTCTCATGAATAAATAAATAAAATCTTAAAAAGAAAGAAACGATGAAACGAGAGGGAGATGGGTAGGAAGGGGGGCTCCCTCCCTGCTCTTGGATCCGGCCTCTGCCCTCACTAGCTGCAGAACTGTAAGCAGCTGATTTAACCTCCTGGAGGCTCATCTTCAGGTTCTAAAGGGATCTGTTCATTCCCTCAACATATGGGGGTTTGGGTTAGGATTAATGTTACTCTCGCCCTCTCCCCATCTTCCCGGGGAGGTCCTCTAACAGCCCACCCCGAACCTTTGCAACAAACTATTGAGAGAGAATGGGATTGCGAGAGGATGGCAAACTCGGGGAAGAAGAAAGATAGAAGGCGGAGACAGCCTCTGCTCCCTATCCCCCCCCCCCCCAGCTCCCCCTCCTGTGCTGTTTGTCCAAACCCCTCTCTCTGGCACCACTCCCACTCCCCCGAGTCCAGGCTTTCAGAGTCCCTGCCCCGGGACAGGGAGGCCTTGAAGCTGAGACAATGCAGGTCTTATGTCCAGCCCCCCACCCCCACCCCAAGGACAGAGCGAGTGAGAGCCCCCTCCTCCTGTCACCCCAGTGCTCTAGGGAGGAGGCCACGTTCCCTGCTCACTAACTGCTAATCTGAGACTCTGAACACAGAACTCAGGACAGATGTAAAGCACCAGGACGCAGGGCAACGAGAGAAACTTTGGAGATGGGACAGGGACCCCGACCACAATGGAATCTATGATTCCAGTAGCATCCTGCATCCCACCTCTTGAGCACTTGCAAACAAACTTTTGGATCGTGCTGAGTCTTCACACCAGAGCCTGCCAGTACTGTAAGGGGTCAAAATAGCTGGCGGGTACTTTAAGGTCCCATCAGCATGAAGGATACTCTTTAAGGAGGAGACCTGAACATGAAGTTTTCTTGCTTTGTCAGAGAGGAAAGCAAAATACACTGAAGGAAATTTGGTTCGTTTTTGTCTCTGTGAACGGAGGCAGTGTGATGTTGACAGAGTAATGGAGAGTTTCATTCAAGCCCTAGGGAGGAGAAAGTGCTCCAAAGGTCAGCCAGGCCATCCCCTGCCCCTAGGAGGAATGTACCTCACTTGCCACAAAGACCTTTCAGGAATAAATGAGCGCACGCACCATCTATAAAGAACTTTACAATCGTTATGCAATGGGATATTTCTACATTAAAGAGCACAAATTTCACAAAGTCCAAACCAAGAAAGAAAGAAAAGTTAGTTGTTAGGATAGGGCAGGTATGAAGCAATGGGCTTCATCAGAGAGTGTCAGTTTTATAAAATGAAAATGAATTTTTAAAAACCAGCGTAGCTTTCAAAAACCATACAAACCAAAATATCATTTTGTGGTGATTTTTTTTGGGGGGGGAATGGCATTCCAACCAGGTCCACACTCAGAACCACACAGTTATCTAACACTCCTTTAGAAGTATGCAATGGAAACGTCAAAAACTGTGGCAAACAAAATAATATAATTTTAGATTAGTGTCTTTTCAAATGTAGGCTATCCTGAGTGTGTTGGAGTCATTACGTGTTCACATAAATGTAGTTCCTTACAATTGTTTAACACAGGGGACATTTTTGGGGAAAAAAACAGTGTAGCAAAAATTCACTATTACTTTCAAACATGACATCTTCCCTGAGAAGAGGGGTTAAGAAAATCCCAGTCAAGGAGAAAATTAAGATTCAAGTAAAGTATCTATATTAGCTTAAGAAAGGAACCTTAACAGAGCCTGTGATGCCGAGTAACTGCACATATTATTTTTTTTTTTTAGCAAATCAGATAATTTTAGTGTACTAAAGATACCTGATATTCGGGAGACTGTAAGAAAAAAGCCTTTTATAAAATGAATGAACTGATTATATTATAACCGTGCTCTGTCATCGACTGAAAAGTTGGTTTATGCCTACTGGATTTTCGAGCACAGAAGACGAGTTCCCTCACTCTTAGGAACACGCTATTTTTAGGAATTACCCTTTGACTGTATGAAATTAAAGAGGGGGGAAAAGAGAGACAGTATAAATTGTAGGAAAAAAGAAAAAAACCAAAGCCCTGGGCTCAATGTGGGTTATGTGGACTTTAAAACCAGAACACAGGAGTTTGAAATGGCCTCTAAAGTTTAGGGAAGCCACCATTCCTTCCAGTCCATTTTGCAATAGCCATGCACCTAGTAAGCAGCTGCTACTGTGCTGAACTGTAAAAGCTGCAGGAACCCCTATTGGATTTTTTTTTCTTTTTTGACATGATGTAAATTGAGGAAATAATTCCACAACATTGACATAAGGGGGGCAGACATTCCTGACAAAAACAGGAGGCTGTTCGGATCGTTCGGAATACTGTGGGACGTACAGGTTTGGAAGCGCATGAATAATGAGGGCTTTGAGCAATCTCACTGAGGAAGACAAGGGAGGAAGGGGGACACTGGGGCAGGGCTCTGAAATACAGTTTAATGGGATAACAAGAAGCGGAGTTTGTGGCACAGTGGCCACGGGGAGAACTCGGAAGAGTCTGGAAGCTCTAGTTTCAGAACACATCAGCCTCGAGGAGAGAAGATGAAATCCAGAATTCAGAGACTGGGCTGCAGCAATGTCATAAATAGGCTATATTGTGGGAGTGGTGACTAGCAGATTTATAGAGAACGCAGAAAGGGAAGAGTTCAGTTAAGGTTACAAGCAATGGAGGCAATTGGAAGAGGGAAGTGGAACAGCGTGGCATGTGGGGATGTTCTGTTTAAGAATAAGAAATGCTTCTGAGGCTCGGATCGCATTTTGCAAAAGCAGAGAAGTGTGGAGGATCTAAAACCACTGCTGGTTTTCCCTCTGATGGCCCTGTCTTCTCTCTGCAACACGGCCCCAGACAACATTCAGTCTGATCAATTAATACAGGGCCCAGCATTCTCTACATGCCCAGTCAACACACACACACACACACACACACACACACACACACAGCGTGACTAGTTCATATCTGTGAAACACTAGAGTCACTAATTCATATTTGCGAAACGCTAGATTCACAACTCTTCACCTAGTGCTTTATTTAGACACCTTCTTAGACTAAGGGAATAATTATCTATATAGAGATATATATGCCCTCAAGTTTTTTGGGTTTTTGTTTTGTTTTGTTTTTACATTTCTCATCTCTCCAGTGAACTGCAAGCTTTGTGTGATGGTTAAGATCTCTACTGAGTCAGTATCCCAGGGCTCATGTCCTCATTCCACCAGTTCTTAATTGTATGACCCGGAGCCCAACTCCCTTGACCTCAGTTTTGTCTTCTGTAAAACGTGAATTATAGCGCTTAACTCTGCTTACCTCTTAGAATCGTGAGAAGTAAGGAAGGTAATGGATGCATAAGTGTTTTATAAATGACACACAGCCACCCAAAGGTAGGATGGTATTATTATCATCTTTAACATCATTTGTATACCACACAGTTACTCGATAAATATGTGCTGATTCAAAGCATAATCTAGACACAAGAGAGCACACGCGTAAAACAACTACCACAGATGAACAGCTAGGTCCAGGAGATGCTAAGACTGTAGAAATACAGATCAGGAGCATTTGCTGAGGATTCTCTGGAAACAAAGCAACACAAGAGAAGTCACTCTAGAAGCTTTAGCCTCCAGGCTCCCAGCAGACTGAGAAGTAGCACGTGGAGGTCCCATTGGGGCTGTGACACTGAGGAAATGAAAGCAGCCAGATGAGGGATACGGCCTTTATCGATGCTTTCCATGTCCCACTAGAACAGCCCAGCATTTTTCTGCTTTAATCATTGTTATTAATATCCACACTTTTATTAACATTTCCAACAATTTTGGCCAACTCTGCTCTCTTTTCCTACATGACTTCTTTAATGTGAGTGAGTTCCATGCAACTCGGTGTTTAATCAAGGACGTTAGTACTCTCAGGTGTAAGCCTAGTCCAGAACAGGGGCCTAACAATTGTAATTGATGGGACTAAGTCATTCAGGTTTTGTAACCTCACCCCAATCCCTGCAATATTTGACATCAGCGCCAGGAATAGAGAGTAGTAATTATTAACAGCTCTAAAAATAGAACCAAGCCTGCCCTCTCGGCCAGGAATATCTACCAATACAAACCTAACAAATCTGATCAAACCGAAGCCTTCAAATACCCTTCCTGTTACCACCTATGTAATCAGCAGAGGCAGACCTACCCTTAAGCCCAATGAGACTGAAGTTTCAGGAAGCCTCGCCAGCCCTGGCCCTTCCAACATCCACACCTAGAGGAGTGTATTTGTAATTGGTACTGTTATTCTTAAAACAGGGGCCCATGTTGTGTTGCGTAAGCTTCAGGCCCTACTAAACTGGGATATAACCCTGATCATCGATATATGAAGAGCCACAGATCGCACATCATTCTGTTCAGACATACTCTTCAGTGTCACCTTCATAGACAAAAGGACAAGGTCTGTAAAAGAGTTAAATTTCCAAAGCACCACGTAACTATTATCAGGGTCACATTTCATATCACCACCATTTATAACACTGTGAATCTGTCTACTGCCTTCTTCTGGGCCCTTGCCTGTGCTGGTAACATCCCTGATGTTTCCATGTCTCAAAGAAAGTTTATGGTTGTAGCTCCAAACCAAAGGCTACTCTGAAAGAAAAAAGAAAAAAAAAAAAAAAAGAAAGAAAAAAAAGAAAAGCAAGGTCCCTATAATGTACTTGTCAGAAACAAAGCAATTATGAACATCATATGATTAAAAAGAAAAAAAAAGTCATTTAAATAATGAACTCTAATTTGACTATTTAGCAATTCACTATTTAGTAATTTGCTATTTTTATTACATTTTAAATCAATCCATCTAACAGAAATTCTCCCAACCCCTCACAGTACTATTTCATTGCTGTAAACCTATATTTCATTGCAAGACAATATCTTTCTATAATAAAATGGTAATAAAAAGAGTACCAATTATCCCAGTATTTTCTCAAAATAGGTAGACTTTCTTTCATGCCTTAATTTTATGTTTTCCTTTGCCCCATACTAAAAGCTCGGCATAATTATCCCTGAACAGGTTGAGCAAGGTCTCCGCAAAATCTGCTCAGGGTGATTATTTAGCTTTTTTTTGTATTTGCAGAATTTAGCTGAGACTGTTACAAGCGGTTTATCAAAATAAATGCTTGATTGGCTTTAGCAGTTTTTCGTAATTGAAAAAATAAAGAAAAAAGAGTTTTCTAATAAATGGAGGGAGAGAGAGGTTAAATACTTTAATTACTAACTTGCAAAAAGATTTCCATTTGAATATGGAAACAATGTAAAGGGGTCCCTAATTTTTATGGGACTGGAATCACTCCAGAGGATTTAATGATACTGCTGGGCGACCGACGCTGTGCAACTGAATAATGTGATTTCTAAGCATACTTCCTTAAAATTTAATAGTGCTCGGGAATATCTAAAGCGGGCTATTTTAAAAGGAAAGTTGAATATGCAAATTTTGGGGGGGATTAAGGAAAGAGTGATTTTTTTCAATGATACATTTTTCACTTTCTATCTTTAAATGAAAACCAGTTACTTTTGAGTCAACAGGCATGTGAAAAGAGAGTTACAGAAGGATTTTCCCATCAAGGATTGCTAGATATTAACTGAAGAGCCCAGGTAAATGTGCCTTTCCCTTTTAAAGCATACTTGACATTTCTGATCTTTGAACTCTGATTTTTCACTATTTGTAGGGCCCCCTCAGTAAGGTCTTGAGAAGTAAAGGTCTCCTTGAGCTCAAATGACCCCCATTGCCTGCTGACCCTAGTCATATTCGGGCACTGTATTGTGGAAAACCATATTAACTAGATTTCAACGATTGAGCCACTTCAGCTATACGTTGTACCCCCAAACTGGAGATTTCATAAACAAAGGAATCTCCATCCTTCTAAATATCAGTTAATTCCACCTAATCAGATCTATTATCAGCACTAATCCTAACACATAGATTACCAGCATTACAAAGCAGCCATTACTAATTAGCCCTCCTTCCTAATACCAGTAGCCCAGGAAAGCCTACCCACATTACTATATTAAAAGGGAGTCTATTCTGAATTGCTGTTTTGTTTGGAAAGGAAGGGAAAAAAAAAAATCTGTGTTCCTTTCCAGCTGGCAGTTTTCCTAAATTAGATTAACTTTTAATTTAAATTAAAAATTTTAAAAGCCTTACACAAAGAGACAGTAATTGCCCATTTGAAACATCCAAAAAAAGGTGATTGAAGGGTACAGTAATATGCTTACATGAATAATAAATAATACTTAGCATTTAGATAGAGCTTTCCCCTCATCAAATCACTTCTTTATAAGCATTAACTAATTCATACATTCTCCTAGCAGGAAAAGTAAAACGAAACGCTACAGTGTCTCTCTACTTTGAATTTGGGTAAACTGAGTCACGAAAGGCAATTCCGTCATGATGATGGCACACGCGTTTCAGAGCGTGGGCTGCGTTGTCAGGCATTTTCTTGGGGGAGCTGCATGTGCCCTTAAGCTCAATCCCACACTCATTGGTGCCGCAGGCATCGTGTGGGCTCTGACGAGGTTACACGGGCCAACTGGGATCCCCAGCTCGGCCGATGGCTAAGAGGAGTTGGGCAAGATACCTAAGACCTTTCTGCCTTGACGTCTTGATCCATAAAATGGGGGAAATTATTCCACGCTGTACACACATACACACGCACACCCACGCGTACGCGGTGCCTAGTAGACGCTCAACAAATGACAGTCATTACTCAGCATTAGGAGGAGCTCATAAGACAACTACTAACAGTAAAGCTAATGGAATATTTCAGGTTCTCTGACAGGAAATGGAGCCATAACCCCAGCTAGGTGTTCAGAGGGAAGAAAATGTTCCAAAGCCCTTGGAAAAATATTAATGGCCCAATTTCCAAGGTGGAAATAGTTGGATGCTTAATAGTTTACATTATGTGCAATTAATGTACTCCCAGTGAGTACACATTCATCTCAGGTTACTGGATTCCACCCTTTTTCACATTAAAAAAAAAAAAAAAAAAAAAAAAAAAACCAACCCTCACAGATTCAAGATATCAATTTTACTTTGAGTGTCTATTGATGGAGGGAACCATGACTAAGAACTACAGTAAATTCTGTGACACCTTTTGTGATGCTTCTAAACAGATGTATGTTGTTCCTCTAGCCACAGGAGACACCACGCACGTCCACAAAACCTGGAGAGCGTGTGTGCGGCCGTGGGCAGGCAGCTGAGAGGCCCCTGCAGGGAGTCCAGGGTCCTCGGGGCCTGCAGGCCGCACGCGGCCACTCCTCTCCGGGGCTCCGCAGGAGCTGCACGGCCGTGAGCCACCGCAAACACGGAGTGGCACAATCAGTGTCCACGTTCTTAACATTTTTCAAATGGAACTCAGCACTGTTTTAGAGCTCAAGAGAATTTAGAGACCTTCCAGCGCAAGCCATCCGTTTTAAGATGAAAACACTGAGATCCAGAGAGGTTGTACTTGTACCCCCCTAACTACCAGATAATGGCATTAACTAAATAGTAAGAGTTTTAATTATAGCCCACTGTGGGGTGTATGTGTGTGGGGGGAGGTTGTGAGTGTGGGTGTAGGTGTGCCTGGGGTACCTCTAAATGAAAAACAGGGTGACTGGGTGAAGGGCACTGAGGGGGGCACTTGATGGGATGAGCACTGGGTGTTATTCTATATGTTGGCAAATTGAACACCAATAAAAAATAAATTTACAAAAAAATAAATAAATAAATGAAAAAAGGGCCATATATCAACTTTTTTTTTTTTTTTTTTGGCCAATCCTAACAAATGTGATGCAAGATTACTCTGCCCAGTTCTCAAGCATCACTCAAAATCCTTTATTACAACAGTCTTTTTCTCTTTTTCATCTCTTTTAACTTTTTTTGCATTAACACGGTGACGAGACAGGGGCACTGTGTACATGTTTGGGTTTTAGCATCACTGGTTTAACGTAAAATCCAGTTAAGATATGCCAACCACTACAGAGGAAATAAACACCTGAAATCTAGTTTCCTCACACTTATAAATGTGCGCGCTTTTAAGCTGCTGGAATTTTAAACATATTTTCATTTCTCCTCATCTGGAGAATTTACATGGTTGCAAGAAAACCCTGTTGAAACCTGATTTCGGTCTTCATGGAGCATAATCTCCGCATCTCAGACGGCCTGCAGCCGCCTGCAGCACATTTGCACCTTCCTCTGGGGCTCCGTGAAGCTCTATTAGTACTGCATATTACACATAAGTTACTTTTAATGCTCTTCCAAGGCTTGTTAAATGCTACACAAACTTTACACTTCATGGCTCTAATGTTTAACTTATCTACCAGTAAGTCTGAACCCACAATTCATCTAGTTGTTCATGTTGATGACTTCCACCCATTATTATTTCTAAATGAGTTCTTTTTTAAAGAACTAGATTTTGATTAATAGCAGTTACTGAGTATGTGCATGAAAAGAAATCCCTTGAACCTCTGCCCCAGACATCCGACAAGGTAAAACCAAGGATGTAAAGGTAGTGGCTTAATAGTTTTATTTAAACTGCGACACTTATGAATAGCCGCAAACAACCTATTCAAATATTATGCGTTAAATGGGACTGTTGTACTTACTGGGACGTTCCAGTGCCCTCTACCAAAACAAACCTAAACGTGACAATTCGAACAGGTGAAAGTGTTTATACTTACACTCACTTTTCTTTTTGGATGGTGAACCTAAATCATGCTGTTCAAAATATAAAATTCACAATGTTTTCTGCATACCATCCTCTCAAACTGCATACAGGTGGTGTAACATTTTGATTTGCTGGAATTCTGTCCTGAGCTAAAACTCAAGTCTTTGCAGAAGAGCAAATAGCACTTCTTGTGCCTCCCAGAGGAAATTTTTGTTGGCTGAAATTCTGACAAAATTTTATTTTCATGTAGGTGTTTATTACGGTTTTTTTTTCCTGAGAAGAATAATCTCACTTAAAACAAATATCTGCATATATAAATATGCAAATATACGTATATAAATACCTTATACCAAAGGTATCAGCAAACTGATGAAAACCTTCATATTCCTAAATGTCACAGCGGTGGTAACAGCAGTTGCATTTGGAAGGAGAAGCCTTAATGTTTCTTTCCTATCTTCACTGCCTAACGTCAATTAAATTGTATAACTGGTACAGAATTATGTATTCTTAATTTCTATTCAGGAAGAAAATTTCAATCGTTTTTATTTTGGGACATTCGGAATATTATGGAAACAACCAGGCTTGCCACGTTTATCTGTCAGAAGCCCTCTGTTCAACCACTTAAGCCTCACTGTATTTTAGTGGGGATACCCTCTCCAAGACCAGGTTATTTCAAAGATACAGAAACAAAACAAAACAAAGAAGATTAAAAACCCAGAAAAGATAGAATCTGGAATTTAAGTATTTTTAGAAGATTAAAATAATCTTTGTGGAATTACTCTGTCGACAACTAAGTACATGTCGAAGAGCGTTTGGAAAATAACAGTGGTATTTTGTCATTATTATAAATTTCACAAAATTGAGATTCCCGAGTATACTGCCCTTTTATTTTACCTTAAATTTCAGGCAATTTAACAGTGACCTATTTATGGCAAAAGCTTTGTTAAGGAGATAAAAGAACCAAACTATTTGGGAAAAAAAGAAGTGAGCAGTGGACGTTTTTCCTTTTCATGTAGATTTCACGGTGGGGGAAAAAAAAGTACAGATTTAGATAGTTGAGAAAAGTGCATATTTAACACAGACATATCCAGCCTTGACATAATCATAAACTTCTAAGTACACTATTTTATCTAGTCATCTGGTTAGAAGGAACATCACATTTAAGATTCTTTTAATAATGATTCTAAGAAAAAAAAACCCACACTTGGATATGGAATCCTGTTTGTGTATTACAATAGCACACATTTCTAAAGAACTTTCTGTGAAGAGATGACTTAGTCATTGAGAATTCTCAAAACGAGGATCACTACGATGGCAGCAGAGTATTTGAAACTCGACCACTTTGCACACCACTATTTTGATGGAATCGTTGGAAAATGGGGGGCGCGGGTGGGTGGGACAAAGAAAACACACTGGTCACACAGACACCCCCCTACACCCCGCGTCCAGTGCTCCCACTACCAAGGGGAACCAAGTCTGCGGTAGCCCACCCTCACCACTGCCTTGATTAACCAGGATCAAGTAGTAATTAAGACCGTGCCAATTAAGGTTTAATCTTAAAAAACTTAAGTGCAAACTCAGTCATTCAATAAGGAGTTGGAGTCGTTTGGTGTGTTTCTAGGCGCAGAATATAGCAATTTACTATTGACAAGCACTAACGGACGAGGTCATTTCACAAGTAGAGTGTGGACAAAGGTGAACCGGGCAACTGATGAAATCTGTGGCCAAGGCGAAATAGCAATCTCTGAGCCAAATGGTAATAAAGTTACTGGAATGAAGCAATGTAGTTTCTAAACCGAACTGTCATAAAGGAGGATATGGGCTTCAAACTGGCATGTCAGTAGTAATTAAAATATTATTTCTCTTTTTTTTAAAAAAAAAGTTCCAAATGGCATTAATAGGCTTATCGATTTTGTATTCAGACAGCCAGAAGTGAGGTTAGAGGAACAGCATGGAACCGACTGGAGGGAAGGAGTGGGCGGTGTAGAGGGGTGGAGGGCAAGCGGGCAAAATCTGGAAGGGCAGAAAGAGAAAAAGAAAGAAGGAAAGAAAAAAAAAAAAAAGGAGACATATTAACCCACCAGAGTCTATGGATGCTTCCACAAACAAAATACTATCTCACCCTAAAGTCCAAAAGTCCAAGGGATTCAGCAGGTACTCCATGCGATATGAATGCTTAGAAAGCAACGGCTACGCACAGACTATACTGTTCACAAGGAGAGAGAAAGTTTCTGTGAGGTGTGATCACGGAAGTCAAGCCCTCGAGATAGATTTCTCCTGAGGAATCCAAGGTATTCTCCGCACCTTCCCTTGTGGAAATGCCTGGTTTGGCTGGTCAGAGCCTTGGTCAGTTTGGTCAGGAGGGTGCCGGCCTACGCAAAGCTTGGAGACGATGGCATTGGTTTTTGTGTGCCTAGCTTTCCCCCACTAGGAAAGATCGAGCTCCCTGCTAACAAGAGAGAAAACCTGTAATAGCTACAGTTGGTATCATTTTTGCTGTTTTCATGTTGAAAAATAAAGCAGAGAGAGAGACAGAGAGAGATTGAGAATGACTCCCAGGAGACATCATTGAATCACAGACCTTACGGTTAGAAATAATCTAAAAATCATCAGACCCAGGACCCTACCTTACTTTAAACAAGAGTGAGAGTGCTCTAAACAGTCGTGAAAAACATGTTGGGATGAAGAGCTATGAAAATGGAGATGGGGCTTCCTCCTATGGATGCTGGAGTGTAAATCCACATGCAGTCTGAGGGCTCTACAGAGGACTGGGCTTCTTTCCATTTGCACCACGTAAGTTGGCCCTCGGCAAGCACAGCGAAGGAGTTCGTTCGCCCTTGCAGTAGTGAGCTGTGCAGGCCCAACCCAAATCTAGATTCCTTAGCAACCAACGCACTCCTCTTTACAGGGAAAGCCTATGAAAAGGGCAGTATGTAACCATAAAACAGCCTCCATACCAATCCTTGATATCATCCACTTTACAACTAGCTAATCACATGTGATCATCTTCCCCTTAATTGAGCCTACACTCACATTATTCAAAATTAAACGATTTGTCCACACAGAAGTATAAATTAAACGATTTGCCTACACAGTGCATCTGGAAAGGACACACACAAATCACCAGAGACCTAGGACTCAGGTCAGAGCATCAAGAGGACCTTAGTTTTAATCTGTAAGAGAAGGGCCAAAAATTTGAAAATGTCTAGTTTTTGTTTTTTTTAAGTCGCCTTCGAAGCATGATCCTAAGTTACAAGCTACAGCATTCTCCAGCCAGCTGTTAGAGGCCCAAGAAGCGATCTGCTGTGTGATCGAGGATCTATCTGCCCAGGACTTTGCAGACCTCAGATCCCATTACTGGAGAAGCCTCCTCCTGCCCGTATCTCCCCAGCCCCAGCAAAGCCAAATAAACACATAACACATGCTTCCGGAATGAAAGTTGGCTTTTCTTCTCATGTCTACGAGCAGAAAATAAAATGGTGTTTTAAAATGGGCAGGCCAATCAATTTATTTCTCTCTCTCATTCTTGGAAGCTCTGGGAAAAGGGAAGAGAGAAAAAAAAAAAAAAAAAAGAACTACACTAGCCAGATGTAAATTATTTATATTCATCTTCGTATGGCTTTACAAATGTTAACATATGCTGTCATATGACAGCCCATACGGAAAATAACAATACAAATATTAACTGAATCAGAAACGTCTGATTAAAACCAAGAAACAATTAACTGCGACCGCTTCTGTACTATGGAGCACACGGAGAGGATTCGTAAAATCCTCCCTGAAGTTGTGTGCCTACTACGCAAATTTTTTCTTGGATTCTGTGCTGAAGTAGTGATATTAATTAATGCTGCAGTAGTAATCATGAGCGTTCTGGCAGTGAAAACACCCTCGTGACGCAGAAAGCAATCGTGTCAATGGGCAGCCTCCAATCTCAGGGACAAGACAAGTCATCCAGGTCACTCTCTACGACTGTGACATCCCGGCCTGAGGCCTAAAGGTCTACGGTCCTCAGAAAGAAATGCAAAGTTAAGATTTAGCAAGGATACAAGCTCCCCACTCATGAAAAAGAAGATTAAGCAACCTCTACGTCTGTCCTTGGTCTATTTTGCTTTTTGTTTTGGTCAAGGCTAAATGACCCTCCGCCACAGGAAGCAGATCTGTGAGGACCTGAAAATCATGGGCAGTTAATGCACTGACCACCAAGGGGGTCCCCCCAAGTTACGGTTCTGGGTGTGCCACATGCACGAGGAAATGTGTTCGTGGAAAGCAAGGCAAGGCAAAGCCACAGGCTGACTCGCACTGTTGCTGGAACACAGAACTGAGTTTAGTTCTGGGCAAGATTTCCTGCTGCCTGACTGGGACCTAACAGTGTCAGATAAATGAAAGGTTTTATTTAGCGCCAATTTTAACAAAACCCAACGTTTAACTTATGACACAATGGGGATTTGGAGGTCTTCCTCAACACCTTAAAAGGAAGTGGATCGGAATCCAGCATGAGATGAAGGTGCTATTTCATCTTGTACAGTTCCCACCCTCGCCCCAGGTAATAACTTATTTATTGACAAAATGCAGACCTATAGCATTAACCAAAGAGACACAATTACAAGATTACGTGGAGTCAGCGTTCACCTCTACACAATGGTTTGTCGGACTATAAAGAACCATCCGTTTCAAATCTTTTCATTTCACGCAAACTCCTCCTTGCTTCACGAAAACTAAAATCCACGCACTCGTGCACATGCGTGTGTGCACATATACACGCACCACGAGGGGAAAAAAAAAAAGAGCATTCGTTTTTAACCACAGCGCTGCAAGAAAATCAAATATCCTTCTTGCTCCAAAGGCATTGCCTGGATTAGAGGATGCTTGCCGCTTCTCAAAGCAAGTCCAGTTACCATAACAAATGCACATTTTACCAGCCTTGGAATTCTAATCGTGTTTAATACAGTTTCATGTTGCATCAAAGTACAAAATCAATACCAATTGTCCAGCACACAGGAAAAATGGAATCTATAAACGGCTGTTATTGAGTAATTAAACACCTATTATTGTCATGGGTAGTGAAACAATGAATATGATAAGATAAATTTTTGCAAGAAAATGCTGCAGTGATTAATACCTCCCTACGTATTAAATAAAAATGACTGCCTTTTGTGCAGGACTGCTGCCAGAAGAACAGGGACGCGAGAAGTAGTTGCCAGTACCACAATAACAGGCTAACCTTGAACTGAACTCCTTTCCTCAAGAAATTAAATGCTGTAGCAGGACTTTAAATCCCCCCACTTAGAGCTCATTTGTGCACCATGTAACCTGCAGTTCCTGAAAAGAACTGATTATCTTCAATGGGAGAATCCCTTTATGATTTCTTTAGGAATGTGTATATTGTTTCTACAAAAAAAAAAAAAAGTATTTCAATGTCCAAAAAAAAGATAAGAATATTAACAGTGTAATAAGCAAGGCGCAGAGACTTGTGCCCATCGGATACCATTTCTACTTCCAGGAATTCAAGTGCAGGATGCAATCTGTTATGGAAAACTGTACATTAGACTGAGAATGAGGGTGGGGGAAATGCCCATTTAGAAAAAGGAATTAATCTGTTAGACTGATGCTCTCGCTCCTGGCTATTCTGTTGCCTGAGTTCCTGTATCTTTCTGAGTTCCTGTATCTTCCTGTATCTTTCTTTCTTTCTCTCTCTCTCCTCTCTCTCTCTCTCTCTCTCACTGGCATAAGCATGAAACTCCTCGGTCTAGAGCCCCCATCCCCTGTAGACACACACACACACACACACACACACACACACATACACGCACGCACACTCCCCACCCCACCACATGGTTCCTCCATCGCTTTGCCTTTTTTTATTTTTTAACTTAAGAATGATGCATCAGGAACAACTACAGAGTACAAAAGATGAATCTATGGATGTGACACTTGTAAAGGGTAACCCTATTTCACAAGTGAGATGGGACAAAAAAGAAAGAAAAAAAGGCCACTGAAGCAATAACTGCTCACTGAATTACCATTAAATTGTAAGATTTACAATCCGATGGACAGTAAGTGCATATCTAATGGAGTTTGTCCTCTAAAGGAGTATAAAGTGAATCTTTGCAGCATAAGATGTGTGTAGGTGATATATGTTTCTCTTAATCTGTGTTTTTAATTAAAAACAAAAAAAGTTCAAAACACAACCAAAGGATACACTGATGCAACACCAGCAAAGCCCTGGGGCAAACTTAGAAGCTAACCTAATTTTAAATGCACTTCATATTAACTATTTGCATTTTCTCTCAAACGGAAATCACTAACTTCTAAATACAAAAGTCAGCTCTCTGGTCAAATAAGTAGAGCAAAACGCAAGCCATGCTATCCTTCAAACAGCATTAATACATGAACAGTTAAACTTTTTGAATTGTTAAAAAAAAAAAAAAACAACCTTGAGTCCAAGTGATTTGTTATAAATATGAATGGTGAGACTTTTTGCTCAAGGCAAAAATTAGAGAGTTTATCAGTAGAACTGTGTCATTTAATAAAGGCGAGTAAATTCTCATGTTGACAACGTGGAGAGATTTCAAATATGATACTAATGTAATCAAGTATCAATAATATTATGACTGTGTTCATTTTTATTAACGCAAACCACCCCCAGAAAGGAACTGACTCTTCTGGAGCAAAATCGCCTAAAATACTTTAATGAATGCTTTAGTAATCATTAAAAGCAAATCCCAACCATCATTCCCCGTGCTGCTTTCCAGAGTAAACATTCATGAAATAATGACCATTTTCTACCTGGTGACACACACCTACTAAAACCTATCCGGTCAGAGATTCATGCACATGGATAACATTTTAGCAAATGCTTTCTGGAATAGGAAAACTGATACAAGGTGTAGCGTAAGTAATACTATTAGAGGACTTATTTATTTTATTTAGATAAATAGGTGTCTTTTAAGTAGTATTTCAGAAGTCACTGTCCTTGAATTAAGTAAAATGTAAAACTATTATGCCGATCTTGCAAACCTATGCTTTGCTCTTCTCACCTCTCCCCCACATGATCTGAATTTTATTTTAAAGGATTAACAAGTAACACATTTGATCAGCAATGATATCCTTGTTCTTTTAAACCTTAGTGAATCAAGTTCGCTAAAGGTGAAGTAGTGGAATTATCAGTACAAGTGGCTATGTCATCAGAGCCTTCAGAAAGGTGCTATACAGAAATGCCTAAATAAACAGCAGCATAAAGGATTTTATATATGAGCTATATACACACAGATCTCTCTCTCTCTCTCTCTCTCTCACACACACACACATACACACACACACGCACGCACGCACGCACTGCCTGCCTCTGGCTATTAAAAACATGAAACAGATTCACTACTGTACCTAAACCAAAAGGCATCTGCAATCCCCCCTCCCAGTAATTTCAACTTCGTTGCTAGTTTAAATGCTGGACCGTCTTCTGCAGCCCCCCCCCCCCAGCCCCGCCGAGATTTTTGAAAGATCATCTTAAAAATCAGTTGCTGAAAGCCCCTGTCCATGCTACAGTAAGCCGGCGAATTTCCAGCGTCTGATGAAGACCAGTGGACCACCTGATACTTTTTCAGCAGAGTGATAAAATTAAAGGATGGCTTTGATTTGCTTGAAGGATTACTTCCCTCGCTTAATTGTTTAAAGTGCACGGTATTAACACAAAGAGGGGGGAAAGAAGAAAATTAAGAAGGTGACTGGAGAGCCTGAGCTAATTGCAAGCTGATTAGATTGTGCCATGCAAGAGCTCTCCCTCGGTTACATACCATCACAGGCTCTGGTCTCTTCCACCCGCTGCTGCAGCAAACAAGCTGATTTGCTAACAAAGTGGTCAGCTCGGGCACTTGCACAGCGGCTCACGGGGTCCACAGACGGCTGCTCTGCACGCGGAGACTCTCCAGCTCCATTTTCCAATCTGATTACACGGCATCTTGTTCCAGCCGCCTTAAACCTTCATGGCAGTTTACCAACATTTTCATCACTTTTTTCTTTTACAAAGCAAAAGAACTGATAAGCTCTCAGGTACCCGGGATTTCATAGTCAATGGCTGGCCAGCGGCCAGCATTCCCTCACCACACAACTGTTTCGGGCCACACTGCATAAAGCAGACAGCATTTACCAGACAGCACAGAACTATTCGGATTTTGCCATGTGTGCAAGGAAGCAGCATGTTTCTGCCCTTACGGACGTCGACTATTGTGTCTAATCGCATCGACGAAGTACGGAGACCTAATAAGGGCCCTGCCTGCCCCCCCCCTCCCGCCCCCATAAAAAAGAGGTGATGCAAAGCAAACCAATAAGCATATGGCCATGAATTCACTATTACCTTCTAACTAATGTGCTCAGGAACTCTGCCTGGGAAAGGCAGAGCCCCAATACCTGTTTTCGAAAGCCCTGGTTTGACAACCCAAACCAGTCACCTCGATGACAATGCACATGATCCTAAGCGACTTTTCATTAAGATCAAAAACGTGGTGGACAGCACACGATAACCGATCAGCATCTTAAAACTTGGGCAATCCCCTAGAACTTGAAAACAGACAAGCCAACAAACCCGAAAGACACAGCGATGAAGCACAAAATTTATCATCGAAAGCCACCTCACGAAGAATGACTGACTTATCCCCTTTAATTCCCAGAAATCACACCATGCAGCCAGCAGGTTCAGTGTAATGCATTCCCATTCAGAAGTTTAAAACAATGAGTGCTGTTATCATTTCAGGTGGAACACCTGTGTGTAAACTCTTCCTCCTATGTAACGTTTTTAAAAATTCATTTTTACCTGTGGCCTGTGTGGGCCCACACTACAAAATAAACATGCTTCCATGCAAACCAAAAAACAATAAGCGAGCAAACAAATAATAACAGAGCCCCCTTCCACCATGGCCAACAACTTCCTAACAGAGATAACGAAAAGAAAAATGGGTTTAATGGCTGTGGCTATTCCTGGTTCATTTTTGCATAATATTGATCTATAATAAAGGGTCTGGGAGGGGAGGGGGCGGGGAGGAGGGGAGTCTATAGTTATGGGAAAAATGTACAAGTCAGTCGGCTCGCCCGATGCCTCAGTTCTCCAGCGCAGCAGTGCACTGACCCTGTGTATCTCGGAGTCATTAGCTACAGTCCCAGCCCTGCCTCCAGGAGGGGGGATTTGAACTCGCACACCGAAGTGGGGAGATTTGGGATTTCGAGCATGCCAGCCAGAAGGGTCATTCCTCCTCACTGATGAGGAGGACGCTTGTCCCCCGGGGAGGGGAAAACTGGATGAGTGACTGTCGCAAGATTCAGGCAACGGATATGCTGCTGACTCAGGAATGGACTCTGACAGCTACCCTGCTTCAGTCCGGCTGCTCTGAGTGGGAGCAGTTTTAGGGCAGCAGCATTGACAGGTACATGCAAAAGTTAAGGGGGGAACGGGAGAAGAGGAAAGGGAATGAATGAGCAAACGCCACTCCTTCTTCAGACCTATATATACAAGAAATAAACCTCTTTCCTACTGCAAGTTGATACTGCCCAAGAGATAAAAGATGTGTTTGCAGATATGCATATTTGGAACACCCAAAGCACTTCTGAATGGACTTTCAGAGAGGACATGCATTTTAAAAACTCATAGACTAGACTCAGTGTACCTCCACGATCACAATACGGCAAAACCCTATAAACCCCTACAAAGTATACACATACAGCCATATATGTATTTGCGTGTGGGTGGTACTCTGCATAAATGACTGTCAACTTAAAATGCCATTCTCTAATTTATATGCAAATTCTACCTCTGGTAAAATAAAAACATATTTTAAGCAGCTTATAGTGCCAACACATTATTCCCATGAATGATTCCTAGTAAACTATTTATGCCAACTGTGGGTTGTTGTGTTGGTTTTTTTTTTATGATTTATTGGATGGTGAACGCAACCACTTAAACTATAGTTGCCTGTATGAATCAGTAATTTTCATGTTTCTAATTAAAATGTAAACAGCGTAATGAAGACATCAAGTTTTTAGGCAAATGTCTCCTCCAGTGCCACTTGGGGTATGGTAATTACTGGAGCAGATCTATGGATGCTCCTGAATCCTCTACAAGTCCAGATTAAAAGCATTACTGCTAAACCTGGCTTTTTACACGAGGGAATAGTGTACTCTAACCCATTCCCAGTTTGCTTACAGATGCACATTGGCACTACCTTTAAAACCTGGTCATTAAAAAAAAAAATCAAAATGGAAAATAACAAACTAAGTAATTTATATTTAAAATGTTGATTATAAAACATTTACTGGCAATCAAAATGCTGAAACTAGATCTACTTGGATTTGATTCTCTGCCATCAGCTTCTAGAAAAAAGGAAAGAGAAAGGAAGGAAGGAAGGAAGGAAGGAAGGAAGGAAGGAAGGAAGGAAGGAAGGAAGGAGAGAGAGAGAAAGAAAGAGAGAGAGAAAGAGAGAGAGGAAGGAAGGAAGGAAGGAAGAAAGGAAGGAAGGAAGGAAGGAAGGAAGGGAAGGAAAGAAAAAGATAAACAGCAACCAAACAGTGTCTACCCTATATTCCTAGATCCCGGATCCGGGTTGTGGGATAGAGGGATAAGCTGATTCCAGATTCAAAGATATTGTTAGTGTCCAAGATTTATTTTGTTTTTAAATGAAAAAAAAAAAGGCACACAGCGCACAAATTAGCAAAATTGAAAAATGACATATAATCCATGGGATACAAATGGGCCCCTCTCCTACTCAAGAATGTGAAAGTGCCTTTGATGAGAAGCTGTGATGTGTTTTCATTTTTATTTCAGCATCTACTTCTCTCTGAAATTCGTCAAAATGTATCCTAAAGCAAATGACCTCTTACACGTGCTGCAGAAATCCATCACCTCTTCTGCCTACAACTGTTAATTGAACCTCCCTCTGAAGCCTCTTCTTCCAAGTTAACCAGCGCGCTGGCTTTACATATTTACTACCCAGCACTTGACAGTTTGCTTTGTTGCTGTTGTTCAGTTATGATTCCGCACCCCCCCACCCCCAGCCCACGGCCCTCACAACTCCGGCGGCCACACCTGCAGCCGAGCGGTCCCGGCTGCAATCCGAGGTGACGGGGACAGTGGGAGCCGTGCAAGGAAAGGAGGAGTCCCCTTCTCCCCCTCCCGCCGCCAGCCCCGGACTCCAAGTCCACGGACGGGCTGATGGGGCCAATTTTCATATTATTTTTACATAAACGCTAGACAAGCACGTTGCTGAGGTTGGCTGTGAAATTGAAAACGGGTAGGAAATGTGAGTGTGCAGGGGGGGGCACGGGGAGGCAGAGAAAGAGAGCAATTTTTGCACTGTTATGTTTTATTACTAAAGTAAGGCCGACAAATAAATGTATAGCCACCAACCTGGGGTCAGAGGGAATGTTTTAATCGAAAAGCGTTTTCCAGCACTTTTCCATCTGATAACATAGAAGCTTTCCTCCCCCCCCCCTTGCCCCCCCTCCCCAGGATTTGGGCCCAGAGACCTAGTACTTTGGGGTGGGGGATGGGTGGGGCATGGAAAGAGAGAGAGAGAGAGAGAGGATCCGAAAGGGGCAGGTTTGGGTGATGCCTAAAAAAATATTTTAACACCTCTGGGGGCTTCCAGGGGGGGAGGAAAGCTGATAGAACAAGGCCAAGTGTTTTGTCGGCTTCGGGGTGATATCATAGTTGTGTTCAGTATCAGAAGTGTTGCGAGTACAGGCATCATCTCTATTCGCTTTGTGCCAGAAAGGTAAACACTGGATAGCACCGTGGATTAAAACAATAAGAAATCCCTTTCCTCGCAGGCTCTCAAGGCCGTGTTAATCGGGTGTAATTTTTAATGAACACTAGCTGCTTGGTACTCATTCAAGACATTTCATTAGAAGGTTATTCATTTAAAAATCGACGTTTCAACCATATCAAGCTGTAACCTTTCTTGAAATGTAAATGAATGGTTTAAATGAGAAGATTAATAAAGAAGGGATGTTCCAATTCCAAGCATGGCATGCTATGTATTTTTAAATTTGTCTATGCCAGATGCTGTCAGTCAGAACAAAAAACTGTCCAAGCAGACAATCTGTGCGTCTGAATGTTGATCATGTTGGAAAGTACAGGGGGGAGGGGGGGGGAGTGTGTCAAGGATTCATGGTCCTTCATCTTTGCAGTAGAGCAAACACGTCTCTCAGTATAGCGACAGACAGCTGCTTCCACTTTCTAATGTGCCCTAACTTAGATCACTGAAAGAATTGTCAGCACTCAGAGAAACACACAAAGATAACACAGCCAGCTGCCATGGAGGGGAAAAACAGCACAGCTCAGAAGAAATGGGATTTGTTCCATTTGCATGATGCTGCCTCCCCTGGGCCCCTTTCTTTCAAATCCAAAGCACAAAAGACAACACTTAACATATTTGCTTAAAGATGACAACCTCATGTTGATTTCATTTGGATGTAACAGTGTCAGGATTACAGATATAAGAATATATTATATCTGTAACAGAGACTGACAAATGTACCCATCAGTGGAACTGTCTGATTCATCTGCTTATACAGCCATTTTACCATCCCAAGGGTGCCATCTAAGTAGTAACTTTAGAAGACTGAAGGTCTAATTTTATTACACCACATTTCAACCTACTAAACAATATTATTTCTAAAATAGATCATTTTTATTGGAAGTCTCCCTGATGAAAAATCCAGTAGACACCAGAGAATTTATGAACTGTATGGGTCCTTTGAACTCAATATACTGCCCATTTTAAACAACTTTTCTTGCTCTGTGGCAAAATCTCAGTATCAAATAAGTGAAAGGGAGGAAACATGTGTTTTGAGTATCTAAGTATATTGATATTAAACAGATTTTAGAGAAAGGAGAGGGGAGGGAGAAAGAGAGATTGATTGATTGATTGATTGATTATATGGACGACTATAAAATCGGGCCTTACCTGGTCCATCTGAATAAATTCTTTGTGACCACTTGCGTCTGTCTATTCCCATATATGTCTTCCCTCAATACAACGTCCGTACTTTAGTAGCAACTATATGAATTATCGTTGCCCATCAATATCTTTTGGGCACATACTCAAACTAATTTCCAGTTAAGGTATTCTTCAGGTAGAGGATGAGACCGGAGAATGATTTAAAGCTAAACTGGCTAGCCACTAGCCCTCACGTGTAGGGCTTTGGAAGCTTTGGAAACCACAATTTTGCTCTGAAATCCCCATACTTTGACAAACCTTTATCCTCTCTGTATTCTGGCTTCACTTTTTAAGCAAATAAAGAGATCTAGGATGGGGGGATTAAATCGATTTATTTGGATCTACAGTACTCCGACTTACTTGATTGGAATTATGGGGGCAAGGATGGGGACACAAGGAACAGGGAGAGAGGAAATACCCATTCCCTTCATATATGCAGAATGCACTCTGACACACACCCACAAGCACACACATAAATGCCTGGGCACATCCAGCCCCACAGTCCGACCAACTGACTTCCCATAATGAAATGCTGGCTCCCTATGCGCCTGCTTTGTCCAAAGGAAGCTCTACTGCATGTTGCTATTTACTGGCAACAGTATAATCCACTCATTTGGTCTTGTTTTACAAAATAGAGTTAACTGCTATATGTGAAATTTCTGCACAGCAGATGGTTACCAATCATTATTTTCCATTTGTTTAGTTTCCAGTAAGAACAAGAAAAACTGTGGAATAGTAATGCAAGGAAAACTAGCAGCCTGCATGATAACCCAACGAGTGCCAGAAGACGCATTTAAAAAAAAAATCACTTTTTATCACACAGTATATCAAAGCTAAATATAATTTTGAGGAATGAGGGGAGGTTATTCACCCCATCCCCATCCATAAAGGAAAATGCCATTTGAATAATTTATTTTATTTCGTAGTGCAAAATCCTTTAAGATTTAGCCTCTCCATTTTTTTAAGTGATCAAAGTTTCTAGAAGCAACTTATTATAACCATTAATGTTTGTCATCACCCAAGCTGAAATCACTTTCTTTACCTCTAAGTGGCCCAGTTGTCCAACAGAAAATGGGAAGTAGGAGCCATTTGTGGACAAGTGCACATGCACAGAAAATTAAGCTGTAAATATCTGGGCCAGGTTATTACTGGAATCTGGGAACATCTGGGGCTACAGAACAAGCCAAGCCCCATTTCCACAATGTCCAGGTAATTGCTTAAATGATTTATACCTTACTGTTTCTATTAAAAATGTCTTTAAAGAGAAACATTTGTAGTCTGGGTTCTGCAATAAAAACTGGTATCTGATTTCACTTGCACAAAAATCTCGTGAAAGATGCTACATTTCTTCAAGGACATGTGCATGACTACACCAAACCCTGGACAAAGACGGGGCTGGAAGAAGGCGTGGTCAGTCGCTCAAAGAAAATGATCCTAGCAGGAAAGCAAATTATAAGTGGCTTATTTGTGATTGGTTTTTATTCTAATCAAAATAACCCGTTTAAAAAATTCTCTGCAGTACAAATATATTCAAGCCATTTTAGGGTAATCTATACCTCAATTAGCCATTTGCAATTTCAGTTTTAACTAATTTATCATAAACCTTGTTCACTGAATCTCTAACTGAACATCAAGCCAAACATATCCCCTAAGGGACAAGTAAGTGCCACCGGCCGGATAGACCTGGGCCACTTAGTTAAGAATCTGGAGTGAGATTTAAATTGGCTCACTTAGATGGTTTCTGTATGGAGCTACCAACTGGCCACTCAGAATGAAAGAGCTGTAGTGCTGTCATGTTTCATAGTTGCTCTACTGAATACAAACACACACACACACACACACACACGCACACGCACACACACACACACACAGCTATATTCACTTGAAATAATTTTATGTTTCATTTTAGATTTTAAGCCAAGAGGGCAAATATAGCTTCTTATTCTTCAACAATTGCCACATCTAGGCTTCATAAAAAATCCGGTTACAACTTTCAACTATGCTTATGAGGGAAGACAACAACGACAACAACAACAACAACATCCACTATTGACCACTGACTTTTTAATCATGGCTCCTTTTCTGTGGCTCCCAACTTCCATTACTACTGTCTCTGGGAAATCACCCAATTTTCCTCTGAGAGGACTAAAGGAAAAAAAGGCTGACATTTTAGGCATGAAGGATCTGCACTGATATTTTTATTTAGTTAGTTTAAAACCCCACAACTTCCTAAATATAAACTAGATCAAATTTTAAGCTATGTCAGGGTTTTTTAATTGTATTTATTTATTTTATTTGACAGAGAGAGAGAGAACACAAGCAGGAGGAGTGGGGGAAGGAGAGGGAGAAGCAGGCTCTCCTCTGAGCAGGGAGCCCCATCATGCAGGGCTTTACCCCAGTCCCAGGACCCTGGGGTCATGACCTGAGCCAAAGGCAGCAGCGAAACAGACTGAGCCACCCAGGTGCCCCTAAACTATGTCTTTTAAATCTTCCCTTGTCTTAGTTTGGTTTTTGGCAAGCTACCACCGTAAGGATTTTTAGTTCATAGTTGTTACTCTCACTCTCGTGGATTTTAACTTATTTATTTAAGCAATTTTAGCTTGCTCCGTTTATTGAATGGTTTCCAGAACACCAGAAGAGCTGATTTAACAAAGGAACCGAACACATTATTTTAGTAAAACTACAAAAATGTTCTTGCTACTTTTCAAATTGTTTCATGATCTTTATTATTCTCCCTACAATGTCCTATCCTTCTATACTATTGAAGCTTTTTGCCAAAGATGCGGTGTTTTCATGCAATTAACTAAGCAACATTTGTCCACCATAGCTTACTTGATGGCATGTCTTCATAATGATCCGGGTTCAACAATCAGTACTGCACATATTTCTTTTATATAAAGTGTATGAGTTCAACCTAGATTTCAATATGAAGTGGTAAGATAACACCTAGAACTTTTTCAGATCTGAAGAGCCCAAATTAAAAGAAAACTAGTGAGCTTTCAGTAAAGGTTACAGGTTTCCTTAGTAAAATGGTGTCTTTAAAAGAATGACAATAGAGCCTTTGGTTTTTTTCTAGTTGGTTTTGTTTTTGGTTTTTTGTTTTGTTTCTTGGTTGTTTTTCTTTCACAAAGCAAGGTGAACAAGTGCTTTTCTCTGGTACGCCCATCTTTAGATTCAAATACATAAATATAAAATAGAAATCTTGTAAACTACTGTTGACTAACTCATTACAATTTCAACACTTTGATCAAATTGCACTTCCCTTAGAAAATTTTGTAACGCTATTTGTTGTAACATTAGTGACAGCTTTGAGAAAGAAACTGACCCTTCATAGGCATACAAACCCAACTGGTAATGCAGAGGAATCACAAGAAGACAAGGTCATTGGGTATAACCCCTGCTAAATTGCTTACTACCCAGTATTTAGTACAACATAAATTAATAGTGTCAGACACTATTTAAATATAAAACAAAAATATGCCAGTTAAATAAAATGCTAACCAAAGACATTCACAAACTACAGAGCCGATGAAAGTTCTCCTATCAACTAGTTTGCATCTTACATCTTATTTCCCTAAGTAGCATCATATTCCCAAGGAAATCTCTTTTGAATGCTGCTGGAGCACCTATTTGCACGCTGATTATTTATCAGAGAAAGGACAAAATAGAAAGAAATGCCTTGGGAGGTGCTGATTTCCCATGTTCAACCAAAGGCTGACTACCTTATTTTGGCAAGAAGTTGATTTGGAAATCTCCTGGTCTAGTAGTTTATGATTCTGTAGACTCATTTTTTTCTGACTGCAAACATAGAAGGAAAAAAAAATATGCAGAGCATAGTGATTTGAAGCCATTTGTTACTACTTTACAATCAAAATAGGCTATGGATTTTTGTTCTGTAAGATTTTTCAAAATAGCATATAATGTTCTATTTTTATAAAATAGTTTAAATGCTCTCCTCTCCAGACATATGAAAATAGAATAAATGATGGTAAGCTCCTCTTAAGGTATATAATTATAAAACTATTTTTCAGGGTTATAAAGTCTTTCTTTGGTAATTCAATTACATAAAGAATATGGGAATTTCACTTTTTAAAATGAAATATACAATTTTAATATAGCTGTTCTTTAAATATTTTTAAAAGTATCTTCCAATTTTTTTTCAAGTAAGATTAATAAAAGATTACCCAACTGATAGTCTCCTATGCTTTTATCAATTCAATTCACCAAACATTTATAGAACATCTATTACAGGTCTTGCACCATACAGGAATGTTGAGAAGATTAAAAATAAAAAATGAATTAGAATTGTGCTCACAAGAAGTTTACAGTTTCATACGTGAGAAACAAAAGTGCCTTGCAATCTACGGTAGAGGAGAGATGATGGCAAATGATTGAAAAGAGGTTTTTTTTTGTTTTTGTTTTTTTTGTTTTTTTAATAGTTCTTAGGGGGGATTCCTGGGTGGCTCAGCGGTTGAGCATCTGCCTTTGGCTCAGGGTGTGATCCCGATCCAGGGATCGAATCCCACATCAGGCTCCCTGTGAGGAGCCGGCCTCTCTCTCTGCCTGTGTTTCTGCTTCTCTCTCTGTGTCTCTCATGAATAAATAAATAAAAATTATTTTTAAAAAATAGTTCTTAGGGAATACCAAGTAGATGTGGAAATGGATCCTGACTATGGTGGCTCAGGAAGTTTTCATAGATGATGCAACGTTGAGTTAGATATCCCAGTCCAGGTAGGATTTCAACAGGTGGAAAAAAGCATTCCAGGAAGTAAAAAGAGGATGAATAAAGAATAACTAGACATAAAACAGAGGAAAGATGGAATTGCTTCCAGTTTGATAAAAACACAAATTCATACTGAACTGTAGTTTATATATATTTTTAAAAGGATTCTAAGGGCCCAACTCCACTACTGCTCTAGTTAATCTGCTTGTCAGTCTATTTGTATTTCTTACAGGGAAAAAGCACTGACTAACTAATAGTCATCAACTCTCAAGATAGTAGAATTGCTGACATATTTGCTTACAACCAATTAGTAAGCATATTTAATGAATGGTTATCATCCCCCCTAAAGGGTTTAACAAAGTGATAAATGGTCCTTGAGCTTCTTTCCTTGTTTCCAAGACAATTTCTGTAGTTTCTTACAGAGAAACCAAAAAAATCTTTTTCATCAGCCACTGACCACTAGCAAGGTTCCAAATTACTCAAGCTTATCCTAATCCATGACCAAGCTGGTCACGTATTATATAGAACTGGAGAGAATCTTAATAGTCATTGGATCAACTCTCCTTTTATAAAAAAGTAAAGAAGCTCAGAGAGGTTGAGTGACTTACACAGGGTCACCAATACGACAGACTCCAGGCTTCGGCTGACACTTTTCTTCACCACTTTCACTCTCCTGGGGTACTCTTATTAGCTTGGTGGCAATGTTTGTAAGATTCTTCATGGATCGTTGCTGAACTTTAGTGAGATAGGGAACTGACTCTAGCACACATCATTAGTACATTAAATTCTGAATGGATATCTCTAATTTTATGTCTTCAGGCAGGAATAATATTTTTAAGTAGTGAAAAGTTTAGGATCTCATCATGAAATGTGTAAAGCTTTGGTTTAGAGAAGAGGTTCCTAATCCCAACTACACCAGATTCACTGGGGGAGCCTCAAAGAAACTGGGCCATCCCCTAAACTTCCATTTAACTAGTCTGAGGTAAGGCTTTGGCAGGTTTTTTTGTTTTGTTTTGTTTTGTTTTTTGGCCCCTAAAGTATATCGATGCTAGAATGCAGAGTAGACACAAAATTTATCATTAAACTCTGCTCAAATCAAATTATACATCTATTTTAATGATTCGAACCCCTATCATGGCAATAAATGCATTCTTTTCCAAAAAACCCTTAAAAAAGAAATACCCCAATCCTCAATGGATTTTCTTCTGTAATCTCACCTGAAGCCTAAACAAACTGAGTATGCTGAGGAAGAAAAAAGAGTCTAAGAGTAATATGAATCATCCTTAGAGGCATGTATAATTTTGTTCTTTTTCAAACCGTGAGGGAAAAGAGGGGGAATAGTTCTTTTAATTTGTATGATCACAACTCCCGTATGTTCAAGATTTGATACAGAATGTGCCATTATAAAAAAAAAAAGGGAATATGATTTGTGTATAGATTATGGAGCTGCATACTACTTGACGTGCACTGGTCGGTCAGTAATTCTTTTTTTTTTTTTCTTTTTTGGCTTTTTTAATTTCAACTATATGACAGATGCTAACAAAAGTTCCTGTGGTAATTATTTCACAATATATGTAAGTCAAGCCATTAAAAAAATCACAATAAATAAATGTTTCCCTACGTGCCAAGCACTGTGTTATTTTGCAAAAATTACTTAATCAATTCCTTATAACAACCATATGAGGTAGGTAGGTATCCATTTTACAAATGAAGAAAAAAGAAGCTTAAAGGGTTAAATATCTTGTCCAAGATCAACGACTGAATTCAAGTTTACTAAAATCTTCAATGTCATCTAGTAACTGTTCCTCATTGTTCAACAACTATGAAAAACAACTTTCTTATTCACACTGCCTAAAATTTTTGGTAACAAAATACACATCTTGGCACTACAGTTCCATATGAAGAAACACTGGTCACTAATTCTTAATAAATGATCAGTTTTCTCACATAATTACATTAGGATTTGATTTTTTTTAATTGCCAATATCATTTTTAGCAAGTCACATGAAGATCGTCATTATCCTTGGCTTTCCTCAGCAACTTCTGTAATTTATTTCCCTTTAACTACTTCCCCATTCCTACAAGTTGTCTTTCTCCTTGTGTCCATGCCAAAAATGCTGCTATACTTCCTCCCACTACACAGCTCAATATCCTCTTAATTAATTCAAACTACCTCCTCATGGTGTAAATATCATATTCTAGGAGCTCAAGTGAAATTTGATTTTCCAGATGATCAAATAATAACCAGCCCTACAGATAAATACTAAAAAACCAAAACCAAAACAAAACACAATGAAAATCCAGCTCATCAAAACAGGACCCAGGCCTGAGTAAAACTGGAACCCAGCAGCAGGAGGATGGATGAGGCAGCAAGGTTCACAGCAAGTCTGCAGACAAGATAGGTAGAAAACCTTGTTCTCCCTGCCCCGAGCACAAGGACACCTGCAGATCTGGTTGTTAGAAATTATAGATAAATACAAAAAAATATACGGATTTAGGTACGCGTGTGCGTTACAATAAATACATCAGCAACATCTACCATATGATAGCCTAGGAACAGTGGCATTTTGGTAAAGGTAGGTTTCAGAGAAAGAGAATTATATTGGGGTAAAGTTGTGGATTTTTGCGCATCATTATAAGCAAATCTATACCACATGTTGTAGTTCTCAGTGGTATTTTTAAAGACAAACATTACAAAATAGTTTCCCCTTAAGGTCTTCCTACTTTGATCTTAAAACAAAATAAAACGACACAAAAATAGAACAAACAAGCAAAACAGCCCATTAATGAATTGTATGGGTTCATCGAGGACTTATTATTAAAAGAACGAAACACAATAAAGATCTTCCAATAGAATTTCCTCCTAATATTTCAACTGCTTAAATGTTATTAATGATGATTTTACACTCGTGTAAAAAAAAAAAAAAAGTCCCAAAAGGAATTCTGCATGTGTACAGGATGTTTCTCTTTCTCAAGAGACATTAGCTCAGTCTCAACATCCATTTCTGAGTAAGGTTCTTTGGTGCTCCTGCCTTACCATCGTAAATAAATTCATATTGTGATAGGTGATTGGTACGCTTTTAATTATATAAAGTACATCTTTCCAATTGGGAAACCCTTATTCTTAGTACATTTAAAAACCTTCCCATAGAGCAAATACTGTTCATGTAGGTATATAAAATTCCAAAGGTGCTGATATTTTCTCCTTCCAGTTTGTCAGACAAAGATATAGGTCATTCAGGGTCCCAATGTCTCCGTTTGGGTCATATCAGTATTCCCTCAAAAATATGGCTTAATCTTCTGAATAATACAAATGAAAACCTCTCCTTAAAGAAGAATTTTGCACCAATACCATTGGCATAGGGTACAATGATCCGGGCAGGGGATTAGACCCACATCTTTTCTAAGTTGGGCCTAAAATTGACTCCAGATTTGTGACTCATGAACGGAAAGTCAGTTTCAATATAGATACGCTTTAAAAAGTAAAAATGGCTATTATTCTTAACAAGTTACATATTGGGTATTATTCTTAAAAGTGACTCATAAAATATCTTTTTAAGTACTTAAAGTCATGAATATGTTCTACTCTTTTACCTTTGCTTGAATGCAATTTTTCATTTTCCAGGAAAGGATACATTTTCTAACTAACCCGTTAACCTAATTACTCATAAAGAAATACCAAAAGTGTCCCTGACATTGATACCTTCACAAAGAAATGCATCTATGCACATGCACAGGAGCATATTCCATTTAGATAATCAAAACTGTAATTTTTATTTAAAAGATTCCCGCCATTCCTAGCGGTGAAATTTATCAAAAGTGCTTAAAGTTTGCAAACATGAGAACTGTCCTATCCAGATCTTTATTTCTTCATTCATGTACTCAAACCCAAAAGTATTAACTCTTAGGCTTAAAAGAATAACAGTATTCTGTTTATTTAATGGTCTTTGTTTGATCTTAAATGGGGTTTGTAATGAAAATGCCTTCAATCTGAAGGCAGCCTTTTATCCTATTCAGAATAATTATCTTGTAAGATTAAAATCAGTGAATCATACCTAATTAAGATTTATAATTTAGCATCATTCAGGTATATGATCTAAGAGAAAGAGTTTACAGTCTTAACTTCCATTTGAAAATGGAAAGGGAAAAGAAGTGAATAAAAGGGAAATACCACAGTCACATTTGGGGCATAACAATGCACCATATTGCCACAGATTTACCCAGATTCCTGGTTTAATCCTTTTCCAAGGCCAAACATGTATTGTAAAAATATACCAAAGTCCAGGAGTAAGGTGAGAAAAGAAGGATTCCGATTTAAATTCTACTACAGAATTTGTAGCCCGGTTTTAGAATACTAAAAAAAATATGCTTGGTGGCTAACCACCGATCAAAATACTACAAGTTTATCATGCTTTTAATGGAAAAAAAAAAATCTCTAAACTGCAGGGTGAATTTATAATTAAATGGGACACGGTTGTAATAGTTATTTTCAAGCCTCCTTTCATTAAAGTACATATCAACTGAGAGAGCTATGCCTTGTTATTACACAGGGCAAAGATTTTTCTTCTTAGAAGGTCTCATATATAGTATTTCTCTCCACAAAGTCTAACAAGGCATTCAAAATAAGTTCAATTTTTTTTCTTCCTCAGAAATATCTTTAAAGCCCCCCACCCTCACCCCAGTCTTGGATTACAGAAAAGAATAGTTACTTTTCCGAGGTCTTTGATATTTCCTTTCCTGGCAGAGTCATCTGATGTGAGAAATACCTTTTGAAAATAAATGGTACAACTTCAAGTGCACTCAGATCCATTACTTGCTGGACATTCCATCGTATCTCAGTTTTGATTTGAAAAAGCCGCTTGACTTCAAAATTTAGTTTTAGGTATCTCAATATGAAGCTTGATCTCATTGAGAAGTATCTTGGGAAGCAACAATGTCAACGTTTTGTCCACCCCTCCACAGACAATGTTCAAACCCAAGGAGAAAGGAGCCCTACCTGGTGACTACATTATTCAAGGGGAAGGGGGTTATTTCAATCCAGGTTCAGAAACCAAGTTCACAATCTGAATATAACATACTGCATAGTTAATGCTACTGCATGGAGGAGTTACTCTGCATCTTTAACACAGCTGTCACCACATGTTTATATAGCTACGATGCCACTTTCTAATGTCAAAATATCAATGCTGCTACTGTTATAACAAGGTAATTATTTTTGCGTTTGCCCCTTTTGTCTGAATGGCACTCAGTGGGTTGTGCTTTTATTTTTTATTGGTCAGGATTTTCTGCATATTTAGATAATCTAGGATTCTACATGAGAAATACATCTTTTACGTAGGCTTGAAACTTACGTGGGGTAGGGATGGTACATGGCGACAGAGAGACTCCCAGGCTCTTACCACAGATCTGACTAAAATCCTCCCACCCCAATCATTCTGAGCCTGGGAACACATATTTAAGTATGTACCTGATGTACCTGCATGCAAACAATGACAAAACACAGGTTCCTTTTAAGAATCTCTGCACAAAAATTCATGGGATGTATGGAGCACCTCTGAGCAACATGAGGTAAATGCAAATATTTCTGCCGCCAATTCATGTACAGAAAGAGCAGAAAATCTCTAATGGTCCATTTACCATCGATTCTCTCACTCAGTAACCATCAGTATTTCTTGGGCAGAGGCACATGGAATACTTGTGGGATAGTCAGTGTCTTAAGCAGGAAACCCAGTGACTTCCACAAAGCAGGCCCTCGATAAAAGTTTGTGGGTTGTGAAGGCAGGGCCAGCCTCATTGCCCTGCGACCTGTGCACACTCCCAGGGTCCCCCACACAAGGGCCCTGCGCTTGGTTTACTGCTCTGCTGTTGCTGTCTTGAATTTTTAATAAGTTTTGAACAAGGTGCCCCACATTTTATTTTTGCACCAAGCCCCAGAAATTATGTAGCCAGCCCTAGGTGACGGTGACAATGCGTGCTGATGGGTAAAGATAATAAATCAAAAGAACAGCCAAAAGTTTACAGTTACATCTGGAAACCCAAGGCTTCATGTTACACTACTTTAAAATTTTTATTTTGAATGTTTCCATGAATAATACCTCCTCAGGAACCAAAGCATGAAAGTAGAGGTCATTCGTCCTCAGATGAGTTTACCGTCATATGTATATGGCATTTAATCAATCGTCAGTTGCTTAAAAAGCGTCCAATTGACATAAGGCAAACATTGCTTGAATCTGGGAAAAGAGAAAGACTTTTTTTTTTTTTTTTTTTGGTAGATGAAGAAAATGCAGTTTCTGTTCTCTTGCCAGCAATAATATATCCACAAGTGGAATGGAGTAAATACATACATTACCAGCAGAAATCAAAACTCGTAAGAAAGGAACTGAGTAAAGGTGTTTTTGATATTAAGAAAACATTTTATGGGTATTTTACATTATGTATTCTGCAGGAAGAAAATCCTTCTTGTAAGCTCTATTACCACTGTTAAACTTTTAATGAAAGCTACTCTTGATTGAAAATGAAAACAAAAGTCCAGTAAGAAACGAATTTCCCAATATTATAAAAAAATACTTTCTAAAAAGGATCTCCCAACATAAAAATATAAATACTTCAGCTGGGTTGCAGGGTTAAAAAAAAAAAAAAGCTTAACCTTGGGCCTCCATAGAATAAACTACGCATACTACAGTCAAGATGTATTGGTTTCAAAAATGATTGGAAGAGCCATACTATCAATGTCTCGTGAAAGTCACAGGGGCTCAAACATAAGCGAACAAATCCATTTGTACATATATTTAACATAAATGCTTCTGAACTGCAATTCTCCTTTGAATCCACTGCTTCTAATAACTCGGAAACAACAGCCCACCATATGCAATGTTAAGCAAAGTGTCAATACTCAAGTAACAAGACAACAAACAGATTTGTTGCATAAAATATGTAAATATTATTAACGGAAAGTGCCATATGATAGCTCGTGTTTGGATGGTTTCTGATCACCTATCCTCTTCTGCAGCCTCAGTGTCTTAGCTAAGACTAGCATCAACAGGTAGCGTCCACATGTGCTATGCGGAGGCACAGCTCCTGAGCAGGCATCTGTGCTGCTGCCTGAAGGAAACAGCATACCCACCTGCTTTTGATTTGCTGCAAACTTATCAGTACAATTTATTTTTACCATATTCTTGCCTACTCCTTATTTCCACTATCTGCATTTCTCGTGGTAAGCATCTTTCAAGTAAAATTGCCACTTGAATGATAACATCAAAAATACCAAAAAGATCAGTAATCAGCAATCAGGTCAAAGCAGCTATGCTTGAAATTTCTACCATGAGTTAAGTAAAAAAGTTCATGATAAAAATTCAAGTTTAGAAAAAAAGGAATTACAAAATCCAATTATGAAAAGCACTTGCTAAACAAGCATTTATTTTCAGTTTTTCAAAAAAGTTTTATTTTTCATAGACGAAAAAAATTAGTTATAGTGTGTGTGTGTGTGTCAGACAGAGAGAGAGAGAGAGAGAGAGAGAGAGAGAAAGAGAGTGTGTGTTAATTGAAGATGGAATCATTTTTGGACTTGGTAGAACAAAATAATTTCTAGTTCAACTGATTTTAATGAAACATTGGCCTTTATATACCCCCCAAAAAGAGATGATAATAGTAAGATTTTTTTCAATGAAGGGAAAAAATTGCATTGTTTCCTGTGCCATTTGTTTATTCTATCAATGACTCAAGATAAAAAAGCAGATATGCTGATTAATCAAGTCTTATTGATTAGTAGCATATGTCAATATTTCACACAAATGTCTACAGAATAATTTCTCCCAATCAAAAATTTATAAATCAATTTCAATTCCTGGTAATTAAATGTATTATTAGCCGTAGAACAATAAATGTGGTACTTTGTAAAAGTAGAATATGAAATTTATATTCAAGAGTATATTGATCAAAGGCAAAACAGCAAACATTTCTATTAACCAAGGTTCTAAGAACAAACTGGAAAGTACAAAACATAAAAGCTTGCAATTGTTTCAAATACACCTAGCAATTCTGCTGATTTCGGTCCATTAAAACTGATTACTTAATTAGGCAATCATTCAAGGCATCTAAACATTCACAGACAAAAACAGGGAGTCATTAGCATAGCCGTCTTCACCTTGAGATGAAAATCCTGAAAAAATGTTGCAGACACATAAACTTTCGAGATCTGTCCCCACGCATAAACCAAGCAAAATATTGAAATCTAAAAGGTAACAGCCAAAGCTCAAGAAAAAAAAAAAAAAAAAAAGAATTTACCTAAATGATACCACTCATTTGTCTTTTCAGGTAGCTAATACCTTATCCTAGAAAAGTCAAGTTAGAAAACAGATATTCTGTATTGATTCTTGGAAGTACTACTTTTCTCCCCTCCGGTCATACTCTTATACTATCTAAAAGTAATTAATATAATTTCTGCTCTCTTGTATGTCTATCAGAAGTACCTGCCTACAAAAAGGTTTTCAAAGTTCCTACCTAACATGAATAAAAACAACAAAAGATTTTCTATTTATGAAAAAAAAAAAGAAAGGAAGGAAGGAAGAAAGAAAGAAAGAAAGAAAGAAAGAAAGAAAGAAAGAAAGAAAGAAACCCACAACCGAGTACTGGAACCTCAGCCACTAGAGTCTTTAATGTAACTGAAGAAAAAATAATAATAATCATCATCTCTATGTTTTCACTCAGAAGATACCAGAAATAATTTCAAGAATATCCACTGATTTGGTACAGTCAAGAAGAAAGAAAAATATTCTCTCTAAAAAGAAAAAAAAGGTTCCTGAAATAATTCTAAAGAGACCCTATAAACTGTCTTTTTAGGAGAAGAGAAAAAGCAAGTCAACTCACACACAGAGCTTCCAAACAGAAGTCTTACTCTCTTCCAGGAAAACAACAATGAGACTTTATTACCCTGCTATGATTCTTTCATTTCGGACATGATTAATTAGCAAGTATTACACTTCCCAAAACTCCCACTACACTCTTCGTGGTCTATCAGCCTAGTTGTTGAGACATCCATATGAAATAACAAGCAGCCAACAGCAGTAGAAGACAAGTATCCAAAAACTATTTCAAAGAAGGAACACTTCTCTCATATCTTTGCCTCCCAAAATGAAGCAGACTGCTTTTAACTGCTTTCACCAAAAAAAAAAAAAAATTCCTTAATTGGTCATTTTCTTCACAATACCTTTTAAAATTTGAATAATGCATGCAATATATTCAGTATTTAAGAATACATGACATGGCTTATTTGTTACCTACCTATATCTTCAGGCTGGAATTCCAAAAAGACTTGAGTGAGCCCATGTAGTTTTACACTGATAACCATCCACATGCACAACTAATAAACAGTAAAGATGATGTGAGCAAGCACGTTTTGGGAAATGGTTTTCATAGGGGGAAAAAAATGTTTCTTCCCCAAAGAAAAGCTAGTAGTCACACATATAATGATGATAGGAAACAGCAGTAAAGAACTCAAAGAGAGGATGAAAGGAAGAGGACAACTCCAAAAATTGAATGAATGAAAACTCTGATTCTCTGCATGTTGTTTCAAAACACCCTCTCGAAAATAATTTTCCCTTTAAAACAATCTATCTTCAAAACGTCCATGTGAGCCACGAGGCCAGCTATAACTGAATGTACTATAAATATATATTTAACAGCCATCAGTTTATAAAGGCTAGGGTCTCCCCCCTCAACCTTTCAACTCTTAATGTCCAAAAAACTTCACACGTAGTACAGTACTAATAAATAGATCTTGTTGGTTCCAGGAAACATTTTTTTTAATCTATTCTGGTCATAATATCTTTGCTTTTTTTCTGTTGTATTAAATTTAGGATCAAAAACATCAAAGCAGCTTCCACCTCGGACCTAACTTTTAGAGAATCAATGTGACAAGGCAGTCCCTGATAGATGTTTCTCTTGATAAACGACTTGTTCAAAAGAGACATTGTAGCTTTCATTTCCTGACCACAACACACTTTTAATTTGCAACAGCAGAGCTGCCAGAGTGAGAGCACTTGCCCACTTTCCAGCCTTTTAGGTTTGTAGCTCTGGCTCCTTTAGGCCACACGTGTAAGACAAACAAAATCTAAAAATAATCAGAGTGATAGAATTACAAAATAGGAACCACTAATGCCACTTTATACGTACACACAAGTGTCTACTTTATATATCTATGAATAGAAATACACAGATATAAACTTTTCCTGCCCAGAATTCTAGTGTGTGATAAGGCTCCTGAGTGACCATCATTTGCACAACAGGCATTTAAACAGAGAGAAATAAATTATGTGACTATTATTTAATAGTAAGCAGAGACAGGGGAGGGGGGCAATTTACACACTTAAATCTGCTGTTAAATGTCATGAATTACATGACTGCCTACCCCAACGTGTTTTTTACACATTATTGCAATGATTATTATTACTACTACTACCCAGAAATCACATTTAAGTATCAATACGGTGAACAGTCAAACCATCCAATTTCTGCTCTCAGCACATTGTCCGAGCTCCGATTTAAAATTTATAAATGTAATATCCTCCTCATCACAGGCAGCAGCCCAATCTGCTCTGAATATATATTACAGCTTTAACATCACAGAGGGAAATCGCCCATCTGGCAATCCCATTCGCTCCAACAGCTCCGGGGGAAAAAAAGCTGTGCTCTCTCCTCCTTAAAACATTTCTCAGGGCAAATTATGTGCATCTAAAATAAACAGTCTTCTTATTGATCGCTTCAAAGTCAACAAGTTCCAAATGCAAAATTCAAATCCTTTCTATCGTGTGAGAGCAGTGTGTGTTTAGCTCAATAGTCACCAGAGTCCAACCAGAAGTGTATGTCGCGCAACGGCTCTTGCACTGCCTTTCCTTGTATTCACATTTGTGTTATGAGAGAGCGGTAACCACGGCCACATTACAGACCCCTGGCAGCTTTGCCCCACTGCTATTTCTTTCTTTCACATTCTCCCTTTCCTTCTCTCTCTTTTCAGGGTGAATGCATGGTGGTGGGGTAAATGTAGCAAAAAAAAAAAAATCCCCAAAAAACAACAACAACAAAAAACCCACCCCCCCACCCCCACACAAACAACAACAACAACAAAAACCCAAACCAGTAGAAAGTGGACATATCCTGTGGTTATGCAAAATACTTTGAACATCTTTTTGTTGTTGTTCCCTCTTAGTCTTAATTGAATATCACAAAGTGTACACACGGCACGGTCACAAGAGCCATTGAAAACCCCCTCTCACTCCTTTATCTGACCTTTTTTTTTTTTTTTGTGAAGAAAGAGGAAAGAGCGATTTCAAACAAAGTCAATTTCAGTGCTTGATTATTTAATTCTGTCACAGGTTAAAAGTAAAAAGCGCTGACAGGCAGACAAGTGAATGGCAAGGGAAAAAAAAAAAAAAAACTACCACTGTTCCTTAAAAGGCATTAAGGGCTTAAGGCAATCAAAATTTATTTTTTTTTTATTTTCATGTAAAAGATACCCCTTCACTCACTCACCCCCCCCCCAAAAAAAAAAAACCCACACTCAGATGAACTGATTACTCCACAAAGTGTAATCATCCAAAGAGCAGACAGTCAAATTGCATGAATAGGTTGAGAAAAAAATTTTCAGCCAGTTTTGTGTGTGTACATATATATATACTTTCATTAGTAAGCAGTCTTTCCCCACACTCCCGCCCTCTCCCCTCTCCTCCCCAAAAAAACCCCACACTGAGTTTAACTAATTTACATACCATTTGACTTCAGCGGCTATCTAGTGCATTACTAGTAACATGCAACTTTGGGATTAGCGCTAAAACCGATAAAAGTGGACTCCAGTAATGTATTAATCAAAACTGAAATATAAACAAGTGATAGCAAAAGCAAACAAGCATTTTGACAGATTAAAATATACATATACATATATTTAAAGGAATTCTATATCATGAGCATCTGCTTCCCAAGGAGAGTCTTCAATGGTTTTTATCATGCTATTTAATTTGTCTTTCCTATTTAGATGCAAAGGAAGTAAATTCCAAAACTGACATACCATAAACACTGGTGCTACTGATCATTTCTTGCTGGCAGCACAAAAAGCTGAATTGGATTTCTCACAAGCAGGAATTCCAAAGGTTGCTTTTCATTAAAGCCACTTTTCCTCTCAGCTATCAAATGTCACTGCCTTGAAACGTGGGCCCTTTCGTCAGGTATTCATTTAACCTACATGCATATAATTAAGGGGGAAAGCAACATCAACAAAAAGGGGATCTCAGATCACAGGAGAAGAAAGAAAGGAAAAAAAGCACATGACCAGGAATGCAAGTCCATGTCAATTTCACTCACTCCCATTGAAACTAACAAGAGCTCCGGGGAGGACGGTAATAGGATCAGTGGATTGTATATACCATTAAATTATACATCTTTCTCTCCCGTTCCTTGCCAACAATACGCCCACCACGCTGTGCCCCCTCCGAGCCGATGTGCTTACATTTTTCTGCAACCGATCTTCTGACATTTTCACGTTCCCCCAGCCACGAGACTGCAATTTAACCTCAACTTTTTGTGTGTGCAAGATTCTTATTTACACTTCTTATTTACTTAGAAGTTAGTTCCCGAAGAAAGTCTAGCCCCACCCTATGGCTCCGCTTTCTTAGGGTTGTGTGTGTGTGTGTGTGTTTTAATTTTTGAAGTAAAAAAAAAAAAAAAAAAAAAAGATAGTAGTAAGTAAGCCCAAATAGAGCGGAAAACGAGCTTCTTGCTATCGCGAACTCTTAATCCAATACTATTGTTACAATGATTAAGCAGTAAAAAAAAAAAAAAGAAAAGAAAAAAAAGGTGCATTATAATGTTTCGGGGCTACTTTGTACAGAGGAATTAGACAGCAGGTTGGCGTATGGAGTAGAAGCGAATGCAAACTGGATTTAATGTGCACGGCACAAGGCGAAGATCTCCTCTTATTGCGGGTCTCGGATTTATTTATGTTCTTTAAAAAATAAAACAAACACAAACAAACAAACAAACAAAAAAAAAACAAATTTAAACAGATGGTAGGAAACTGAGGAGCTCCCCTTACCTGAACGCGCGGAGCGAGGCGCCGGCGGGTTAGCGCAGCATCGATCCGAGGTGTTTGCTGATGAATGGAAGCCGGGGTTAAGTGAAGGTGCCTATGATTTGAAATCATTCCAAGTTTTTGAAGGGAAGACGGACTGCAGCCTCTGCCATGTTGGAATTTCAAACCCAAAACAGCTGCTTGGAAGGAGCCAGCATGCCAGCGGCTGGGCGCAGGCGCAGAGCGCCGCCGAGCCAAATTCAAATCACTTTCACACTAAGAGCCAAAGATCAGTTTTCAAAGGAGAGAGAGGGAGAGGGAGACGCGGGCTGCCGGGCGGGAGGCGGACGGGAGGCCGCGGCGGACGGGCGGCGGGAGCACCGGGGGGCGGGGGGAGCACCGGGGGGGGGAGACCGGGGGGCGGGGAGGGCACCGGGGGGGGGGAGGAACACGGGGGACGGAGGGGGGCACCGGGGGGCGGGAGGGGCACGGGGGGGAGCACCGGGGGTCGGCGGGAGCACGGAGGGGGGCACGGGGGGGGCACCGGGGAGCGGGAAGGGCACGGGGGGGAGCACCGGGGGACGGCGGGAGCACGGAGGGGGGCACGGGGCGGCACCGGGGGGCGGCGGGAGCACCGGGGATAGCACGGGGGGGAGCGGGAGCACCGGAGGGGCGGCGGGAGCACGGGGGGAGCACCGGGGGGCCGCGGGAGCACCGAGGGGAGCACCGGGGGGGCGGAGGGAGCACCGAGGGGAGCACTAGGGGGGCGGCGGGAGCATCGGGGGGCCGGGCCGCGGAGCCGCAGGGGGAGCGCGGCCGGGCGGCGGGAGCACGGGGGGGGGGGACTGCGGCGGGGAGGGCTCCGAGGCCGCCCGCCGCCCGGGTCGGCTCGGGTTACACGGCCGGGCGCGGCCCGCGGGGAGCCCGGAGCGCCCCCGCCCCCCCTCCGGCCGCCCCCGCCGCCCCCGCCGCCCCCGTCGCGGAAGGGACGCTCCGCCGGGGGCGGGGGCTCCGAGCCAGCCTGAGCGCCGCCGAGGGCCCGCACCCGCACCCGCACCCGCGCCCCCCCTGCACCCCGCGCGCGGACGAGCCCTGGCCCGGGCCGGGCCCTCCCCCGCGCTCTCCCCTGGGCCCCCGGGCCCCGCCAGAAAATGACTTTATCCGCAGAGAAGCGGCAACTTCGGGGGCGGGGGGGATCCGAAATAAGCGGCCCCTCGCCTCGGGAGGGAGCCGGCTCGGGGCGTCTCGGTGTGCGGTCCCCCCCCACCCCCACCCCCACCCCCACCCCCACCCCCACCCCGGGCTGCGCGGGGGAAGCGGCGCCTGGGGCCCCGGTGCGGCGGCCGCTGCTGCGCCTGCAGAGACCCGGCTCCCGCCGGCCCCACCCCCTTGTGGGGAGCGAGCGGGGGACCCCGGGGTGGGAAGAGAGTAGGGGCTTTGTGGCTCCGGGAGCCGGGGAAGAATGAAATGTGCAGTTGAGTGTGTTGCTCGCATCCCAGGGAGCAGTGCAGGGCCGATTGTCTGTTGCTGAGATCGCCTTTTGTTCGGAACATAAGGTTTAAGAAACACACACACGTTTTCTGGGGTCTCTTGTTAGATGTAAATGTGCTGCATCCAGACGCTCGCGGTGCCGCGTAAGCTCCGATGGTTTACTAATCACCCCGCCCCACCCCCAAACCACCGGGATCATTTGAATGGGAACCTCATTCAGACTTCTGGGCTGCGAGCACTGCCTTCACCCTATTTCATTCTAGACTAGCCGACCATCCAACTGAGATAATAAAGCAAACAATAACATTTGATCATGATGTCTACGAGATAATGTGCCCGGCAAAGTTCTTTAGGCATCGGGATGAGCGAGACAGTGAGGGAGGTGACCGTTTCCCTTCGTTTTCATTAAATAGGACTTTAAGAGATAAATGCTTAAGTTTATACCTTGGCCTGGTGGACAGCAGGTCCGCCCCATGGCACGAAGCTCGGCATCAAAGGGCCAAATTAGACATTCGACCAGGAGCCCACGAAGCCGGGGATGCTACCTTTGAAGGCTGGAAACGAAAATAGACTTGTTTAGGACTGGCCCTCCTCCTCCTCCTCCTCCTCCTCCTCTTCCTCCTCCCCCCCCCCCCCCCCGCGTTCACATTCCCCCCTGCTTCTCGGCTGTACATTTAATAGACTAAATTGCAGCTCTCCAGATGATGAAATGCAGCTCTTAAAAGATACCACATATATACTTTGAAATTAATTTCACTCTCCTTTTGTGATTTCCTTACCTGTGAATGGATAGCCACTGAATGGATGCATTTAGCTAACACAATGAGAAAGAAAAATTATTTTAGTTAAATCGAGGCAGATGACAGAATTTAAGAGACAAAAAGAAGTGATTCAAGATCTTACCAAATATTTCTAAAGAATGAGATTTCTATTTGGAATGGATTTGACCTTTCTGCGCATTTTTTTTTTTAAAACCAGGCTTCAAAATAAAACAGAAGAACTTTATTCTGATGTAACAGAGAACACTGAAGCCCCTTTAGTTATATTTTACAAGATAGCTTTGAAAACGATATTATGAAAAGTTGCCCACTGGATTTCGCCACAAAGAAATAAGTGTAGAAAAATGTCTATGGGTCACTGTTGGATTGAGTACAGATGAATTAAAAAACAACAACTGTGAAGAACTTATCATTTCAGTTATTGCCCATTTGGAGGATGACGACGAGAAGTCCTCTGGACACATAGCAGATGCTCTGTGCAGTTCTAGCAAAACTGCTCTGTGCTTGTTTGTTAAAAAAAAAAAAAAAAAAAAAAAGTTCAAAGCTCATCAACCTTTAACACTAAGTTCCTCCTATGGAATTTACAGTTCCTTATGCAAACCAAAATACCAAATAAAACCTATAGGATGGAATATCTGCTGAGTAAAAAAAAAAAAAAAAAAAAAAAAGACAAAAAACCCACAACTTATTTTCATGATCAACTTAAAGACCCTCATTGTTGATATCCAAAACAAAACAAGCCCTACTTTTAAAAAGGGACAAGAAAAAGTGTGGTTCGCAGGAGTTTATTAACAGATAAGTAGTAATTTTTCCAACTCCTCTGTATATTCATTTGAAATAAGGATTATGACATTTGTCACTCAACATATAAATGAATATAATTAACTTTGAAATCAAAGAAAAGCAAACTATTCAAAAGAGCGCTGCGTGTATTTACACAGCATTTCAAAATTGTCCAAAATTACATATATTCGAGAAAAGATGTTTACATGATAGAATACATATTATGGGATTTGCATGACTAATAAGATCCACTATGGAGTTTGTGACCTCACTATTTCCAGCTTTTTTTAAAAGGTATGGATACAGGTTGCTTTTCTCCAATTACTTTTTTTTGCAAAAGAAGATGAAACGTGACTTTGCCTTCCAAAAAGATGTATTCTTTGTAAAATTAGCGCAACATTAATGGTTTTAGTTGTTTTAATAAAACTATCTTCAGTGATGCGGTATGGTTGACATTTTAATAGTCATCATATTCTATCCACATTTATTTTTAAAACTTTAATTCAAAAGCAATGTCTCTGGTTGTAACTGACATCCATCTCTACAATGTACTTTATGAAACTTTTCCTGTGACCCCATGAAGATAAGAAATTGAGTCTTTAAAGAAAGTGGGCCAGCTAATCAAGAAAATGGTTAATTCAGTGAAAAGCTGATCAGACTGATTTTTCTCCCACTGCAGTAAGCCCATTGCTTTTTTTTTTTTTTTTAATTTCTTTCTAATGTAGAAAGGACAAATATAATGAATTTCTAATACACAGTGTATCCTGGCTTGGGTTTGTAAGAAAACCAAAGAAAAATATGCATCACTATTGGGTTTTTTGTTTTTTTTTTCCTTCAGAAGGAGTGTGTGCGTGTGCGTGTGTGTGTGTGTGCTCATGCGCGTGTATGCGTGTTCCTCTCAAGCTAATTCCGGGAGGACAGATTCTTCTACTTTTGTGTTTTTATTCTCAGGACACATATAAGCAACAACAATCAAGGAGAAGTGTAAGGATAAGCAAGGTGATGCTGAAGGCGACTGTGCAGATGACCATATTCTTATCTGTCTGGACCAAGGATAATTTTGGCCCAGGTCAGACATAGAGATGTATATACCCACGTGATGGGAGAAGAAAAGAGAAGGAAAAGATGAGGGTAGACAGAGCATTGAAAAGATAAGAAGACAGTGACAAGATTTTTTAAAGACAAAAACAAGTTTGGGGGGCTATCATGTTGAGTTTTTCATGAAATGCTAAACACAACTCAATTTAATTTAGACATTCTGCTGTTTAGTTTCAAACTCAGTTATTCGAATAAAACATTAAACTGGTAATATCTTCTTCCACACTGTCGAGTTTCCAAAATATTGCAGGACTTATAGCTGTGTTTTAGGCCTGCATGTTTTTTTCGTATCGCTCGCAAAATCTAAAGTAGCTCTTACAATAATGCAAATTACTGGTAAAATATTCTGTTCGCATAAAATTGCAGCTTATTTTAAGGATCTTCGTTTGTACCTAAAGTGAGTACTGAAAAAATTTTATGCCCCTTCCTCCCCAGCCCCTCAAAAAAAAAGTTAGTGAAGACCTTGACCTCATTTTAGTAAAATTACTCAATTTGTTAGAATTACACTTGAATACAGGTACTGTCAAAGGGTATTAGAGTGGTCCATATATCTCTTCAGTGACCTAACCCTACAATGTAGAGACAACTGGAAAATCCCCTGAGAGGTCCCTGGAGGGGTTTTCTTGGTTATGCAAAAGCATTTTCTTCTAAGAACCTGAGGATTGCACACTCTGATCCACTTTGAACTAGTGGTAGTGTTCCTCTGTTTGCTGCAGCCTCTGCTTGATTCTGTATGATTCTCAGCTTCATTTAGAAAGGACCATGGTCCTTACTGTGGTCAAAAGTATTGCCCTAAAACTGCAGAAGACTTGAAGGAAACTGACATTAATGTTTTATGGATAAAGCCGGATAAATAGAGTTCAAAGTGAATAAGTGACTCATAAAGGGGTCTGTCTAGAAGAAGATACGGGTCCTTTCATGAAGCACAGGACCATTTTCCTGGTCTTCCTAGTCTCGATCTTTAGACTCCAATACAACAAACCACTTGTAGTCTGCGGTCTGCATGTGCCATGTCGTGGGTCCCCTCTGTGCCTTGCTTTTTCGTGGTGTCCCCTGGCTTCCCCTCCCTTCAGACTCCCAGCACTTACCTCCTCCAAGAAGACTTCCCAACCTTCTGGGGTTGAGGAGGACACTTCATCTCTTCCCCTGGGCTCTCCTCAGACTCTGTCTCTCTCTGTCTCTGTCTCATTCTCTCTTCACCTTAGGCCTCTCTCTGTTTGGCCCCTCAGTGAGACCGTAAAGTTCCCTGAGGGCAGGCAATCTGCGGGGTGACTTCCCACTTTGGTTTTGTTCTCCAGTCCCTGCCCCCCCACCCCCACCAACCCCCTCAACTTGGTGACAATCCGGAATAAATGCCTGTGGAGGAAATTAAGGAGCTGAGGTGTAGAGGAAGTGGGCACGCACACAGGCCCACAGGCCGTGAGGACGGAATCAGGAGGGCCTCAGCAGGGGAGAGCTCGGACCAAGAAGGCCTGAGCCTTTGCTTCCCCCGGGCACTGGGAGGGAAGCAGGCAGCAAACGGCTGGGAATGTGCCTGGAGGAGCTTCGTTCACTCCCTGGGCCAGACCTTGGCACTTCAGTAGGCAGGTAACAGGAAGCTCTGGAAGGTTTTTAGGCAAGAGATTTATGCGGTCTGAGACCTGCTTTGAGAAGATATAGCTAATAGAACTGGAAACGGGGAGACCGGCTGGGGAGTGATTGCAACGGTCTATCATTTTCTGGTCCCTCAAACTGTCAATCCTTCTTGTAGAGTTTGGTGATATGCTTCCTTGCCTTCTTTATAGATGGGTTATTTGTATTGATTGCTCGATACTGCACGTTCATTTTGTAATATTACAAAATGTCAGTGTGTTTAAAGGCATTCATTTAATGTCAAAGATATAAAAAGGGACAATACATTGGAATTGAGTGGGTTTTTTTTTTTCCCCTCAGTCAGAACATAGTCTTTCTTCTCATTATTTGGCCTCCCTCTCACCACCACCACCACCACCACTACCACCACCACCGCTTTACAATTAGTTCCACTCAGACTGGGCTTTTAGCTTAGCAGGTATTTCATTTTTAAGAGAAGGAATGCCTGAAGATAAGATATGTTCCTCCCTGGAGTATGTTTGAGCAAGCAAAATAAGCAAAGTGAATTTGGGTTTTATATACTGAGTGAAAAATATAGACGCACATTTTCTTCATTTAAAGTATATTAAAGTTTCCTAAACAGGATTTTTAATTCATTTAAAACGGCATTAGGTTAGGTGGGCTGTTGGTGCTTTGAATTAATGTGCAAGCTGTTAATCTCCATAGACCTGGATTTAAAATTAGACAAAGCAATAATTAGTTTGGCACCATCATTTCACTACCCAGAGGGTAATAATGTAGGTCATAAAATACTACAGCCTGGCACAAGTTTTTTTGTACAAAACAAGGATCTAGTATTAGGTGGTGTGGGGAAAAAAAAAAAAAAAAAGATTGTCACTGGGAAGTACAATGGCTTAGCTTTTGATGTATGTCCCACTATTCCTAAAGAGACCTAAATTCAGAAATTCTTATCAGGTTCTCCTGTTTAAGGTGAGTCTTTCCCTTCTAAGTGCCACAAAGAAATCTTCATAGCTTCTCTCAGTAGCTGGTGGGATTTTTTTTTTTTCCTGTAATATGTTTCCACACACAGCATTCGTGTGTTTAGTTACAGAATTAAGATTTTCATTTGCACCATGCTTTTATTTTGCTGTAGTTATTTTCCCCACCGGTTTGCCATTTTGTTAAATTAGAAAATTGGCATACTGTAAACATTTTTTAAAATATAAAAGTGTTGCATTCAGGGAAGTGCTTACCATACATAACTTGATTTGTTTTCATGGCAAATGACTACTGGCAATATCAATAATTCAAGAACAGAAACAATGAAAATACAGAGGAATTGCATTTGGATACTTCTTCCTGTCAATCATCTTTGCCAGATTCCTATTTGAACATCCTGAAAATGAGGAAGACATCAGATCTCGCCTTAAGTATGAGTAATAGTTTTCTATTTCCTTACACTGCTCACCCCAACTGAGCTTTTAAAGCACAGGTATCTTGGGTGTCTCTGTGTAGCTTAATATTTCAAGCTATGGAAATAATGTTTTAATATTGCATTGAAAATATATTTCATGCAATATACATGTACAGACTTTCTATTTTACATAAAGCAATATGCAAGCACCTGTGTGTATCTATAGAGAGTATTCAATGTATTAGATGAGTACATTCACAAATCATTTAAGTTGAGCTTTTCAAGTGATGTGAGCTACTGATACAAACTTGCTAATGATAATTATAGAACTGATGCTGATTTAGTCATTTCAAAAAAGCCACGGAGGCATAATTAGTGTCTGAATGGCCTCAATATTGCATTATTAGGAGGCTAGGGTGAAACTTGAAATGAGAACATCAAGGCTGATAACAGAAAAGAAAACATGAAATACATACATAATTCATTCTGAGATATTATAAAGGTTTATAACCAGAAACAATAATTTGCAGAAAGCATCTCATGCACTGGAGCCAACTGCAATCATTTGGTCAACCTGTTAAAGATCAAATAGTATATTCTTAGCTATTCTCAGTGGTGTCTTTGTAATAAAGTAGCAGCAAACAGACACTGTTTGCTTCTGGTCACTTTTAAAGAATGTTCAGTTTATCAGTAGGGACTTTAATCTCAACCTTAATAGAGTACAAAAGCAGCCTTGTTCCTGTGCTTCTCTCCTTAAGGCCACAAGCCATGTGCATTTTTTACATTCAAAAGAAGAAAAATAAAATTCTTCTTTTGAGAATCCTAAATACTGTGTTTTTTTTTCCCAGATAGTAATTTTCATCTACCTTCCTGTCCTTTTTTCACACTTTTCTTCTCCCCCCCCCCTTTTTTTTTTGTGCTGATACATAAATGCTCCACCATACTTTACAGTCATCACTGGAGTGAAGACATACAGAGTATCTCTGAAGTGTCCCCTCCATTGGACCCCTGCCAGGCCAGCCATTATCAAGTGACCTGGTGTGCTGGTTGACTAGAACATTCTAACTCAAAAGCCCCCCTTTTTGGTACTCTCTCCTATGAGGGGGCAAGAGATGTGAAGACCAACTCCCAAAACATATAAAGCCAAGAAATAGACTGCAATCTTAGTCACTCTTTCTCATTAGCACAGGTCTATGGATAATCAGACGAAGGCATCTTTAAGTAGAATGTGTCTGCTACCTCAAATGCCCCTTCCCATGCGGTTGCCATTGTTGTTATTATCAGCTCTCAAAAATAACGAGTTTGCTTTGCACTGCATAGGAGAAATCTGGGCTGTGGTTTAATAGTTGTCCTTAATGAGTATAAATACTATCTTTTGTTTTCCAGTGAAGTCTGATACCTAGGAGATGGTCTGAGTTTCAACTCTCTGTGGTGAAAAGAGGGTGAAGAGCAGCAGAGGTGAGTAGACCAGGCTGCAGGAGATGGAAGAGTGGAAAGAATGAACCCTTCAGGGGACGTAGGGGTATTACGTGGATCGAATATTGTTCAGGAGACCCGACTGCATCCTGGTCCAGTATTGGAGCCAATTTACTTATTAAAAACAATCGAGCTCATGCCTGTTCTCCAGGCTTTCCACCCTCCCACAGTTCACTGGTAAACACCGAACGTTTCCGACGTCCTTGGTAAATTCAGCCACTGACTTGCAGTCCCAGAGGGAGACAGCTGGGAATGCCAGAAAGCTGTTTTTGTTTGTTTGCTTGTTTGTGTGTTTGTTTTTACACTTCCTGCTCACTAACTTCAAGAAGTTACAGAGCCTCTCCATCCACCATTTCCATACTGATGAATGGAGTAGCCAAATTCATGCCTGTCAATAAGGATGCTTTTGGCTGCAAACAAAAGAAGGAACAACAGACAGCAGCATAAGTGCTAAGGAATTTATTAGCCCTCATTAGCAATCTGTGAGTAGGGCCCTTCTCAGTTTCTACTCTACTGTCTTGAACATTTTAGTGCCATTTCCTCCACGTTACATGTGCAATAGCTTCAGACATCACTAGAGACCAGACCACATGCAGTAGAAGAGGAGTGTTGTTCTCCATGTCTCTTCGTTTCTAGGGAACACACTTTCCCAGAAGCCATCAGGGGATTTCCTCTTACCAGTATTGGGTCCCATTTCCGGGTTTAAACCATGAAGAGCAGGAAAAGGAGCCCACCGGGACTGGCTGAGATCAACCATAAATCAGTCCCTGTGCTGAGAAAGGAGTCCCCTGTTGATAAGCACACAAAAAAAATTTGAAGTTCTCTCATCAAGGAAGAAGGAGCAGAGGTGGTGGTGGTGGCAGGGTGTATAAAGTGGTCATATAGGGCCAACGTTCTGAATAACGCCAGAAATCCCATCTTTACCACAGTTGCTTTGAATGGTGGCCCCTGTGGTTGTTGCACAGCACAACCGAAGTGTTTGCACATTACAACCTGTACATGCACAACAAATAATCTATTTTACTTGTCATACTCTCTAGCCCAGCTATATGGCTATGAGTCAGTTTCTTATGATCTAATTTATATCCTTATTTTTAGAATCTATTTTTCCTAAGTTTCAAAGGCTCATAGCACAGGTATGAGGTCATCATTTCAGAAGTGATCAGGAGCCTGGGATGTGGAAACTAGTATTCTGAACATTAATTAAAACATTTAAATTCTTTCCAAGCAGAATGCTCTTCTAAGCAGATAATAGAGATGCTAATTAGCTAAGTATACTAGTAAAATTAGTGAAATGTCAACTTTTAAAAAAATTTAAACTGATAAAACTTCTGTTCTGGCACATGATAGACGCTCAATAAATACTTGTATAATTCAATCAGTGGTCCACAGAGATGAGAAACGGCAAAAGGGGTAAAATTAAGGTACTCCCTGACAGTACAATTTATTATTTTTAAAACCTGATGATAAGAGTGGATTAAAAAATGCCACAGAAATGACTTGGAATAGATGCTGTCGCATCAATTAAGAAGCAAAATATTGGACCATTACTTAGTTCTGTTATGGAATCTGGAGATTTTCTTTTTTAAAAATTTTTTAAAGATTTTATTTATTTATTCATGACAGACAGAGAAAGAGAGAGAGAGAGACAGAGGCAGAGAGAGAAGCAGGCTTCACGCAGGGAGCCCGATGTGGGACTTGATCCCAGGACTCCAGGATCATGCCCTAGGCCAAAGGCAAGCACTAAACCACTGAGCTACCCAGGCGTCCCAGGAATCTGGAGATTTTAAATAAAGAACTTTCGCCCGCAAAGACAAAGTACAGATAGTGAACTCAAACTTTAAGATGTCATTTCATTGTATTGACAAAAAGTGAGAAAAATAATGACAGCTTTCACTTGAAATAATTTCCTATATGATCATTATTAATCATTACCACCCAGAAAGAAGAGGAGGGAGGAGGAGAGGAAGAAGGGGGCAGGAGGGAGGGGAAGACAGAGCATAAATACTGAATCATTTAAAATGTGTAGGAGCATGACTTCAACTCTAAGAAATATCCACCTACAAATAGTTTTAAAAATAAAAGCTAGGGACGCCTGGGTGGCTCAGTGGTTGAGCATCTGCCTTCAGCTCAGGTCGTGATCCACAGGTCCTGGGATCGGGTCCCGCATCGGGCTCCCCATGGGGAGCCTGCTTCTCCCTCTGCCTATGTCTCTGCCTCTCTGCCTGTGTCTCTCATGGATGAATAGATAAAATCTTTTTTAAAGAAACTACTCTCTAAATTATTATAAATATACCTTCTAAAGTTAAACAATTGAGCATCCTGCTCATGCCAGACACTGTAATGCAGGCTATTTGTGCCGCTGCTGCTCCAACAATGGCAGGTTTTCTCCTTTTTTCCTTCTTTGCCTTCCATTTTTTTTCCTGCAATATTCTTGGAATTTAATCTGCGACCACAATTAAACATGCATTCAATCTACTTTTATGGTAATAATATTCCACAAGTTTGGTGTTGGTTGTGGGTCACCGTGGATATGCTATTGCAGAACAACAAAATATAGGCACAAATTCTATGAAAAACCAATGGCACTTTTTCTGTGATTTCTGTGCAATTAGTCACCTTGCTAGTTCAAAGTAAGCTCAGTCTTTTCAATTTCTCCTAGTCTGTCTTGGAGATGCCCTCAGTTAATTCACAAATCTTCTTTCCTTCATCTTTCCCTTCGTGTGGGGGGCATTCTGGGGCCTGTTTCTGGCACACCCTGTCTTCACTGGGGTTTAATTCATTCTACTCAGCCTTGGTGCTTCAACCCTTTTCTCGGATATCTCTGCGGTAGGTGTCTATGATCATACCTTGTAGTCCTCAGCTTGTATGGTGCAGGTTACATCTGGTCAGGTGTCCTGTCAATACACATCTACTCTTGTCTACTGAAATCCTCTCAGCCTTTCTGCATCTCTCTTGGAGGCTCCATGATCTTTCAGATGTGTTCCCATACCATGTCTGGTGTCTACCCTCTGAGAGTCTGTCCTCAAACCTATCCTGTGAGTGTCTTACTCTCTCATCACTCAGATTGCACAGGGCCAGCCACCATGAGTAGCACCACAATTAGGCTTTTGTGAGACCAGAGGCTGCGAAGGGGGCAGAAGCCTATAAAAAAGCTAAGCCCTATCCTTCTGCACTCCCTTTTTGCCTAAAGCTCTTCCCTTTTGCCCACTGCCCGCTTCCATCTCTTCTTCTTTATATTCAGACGGAGGTTTTCCTTTTCATCTTTCTCTCTACTAGAAAAATAATCTTTTCGTTTACCTGGGATCCTTTTCAACTCAGTGATTTTGGCATGAACCTTCTTCTTCTATACCCTTCATGTTTTTTATTTATAATTTTCAGAAAAGTACTCTCTCAAGATCCTTTGTCTTTTCTTGCTTGATTTTTTTTAAGATTTTATTTATTCATTCATGAGAGACATAGAGGCAGAGGGAGAAGCAGGATCCCTAGGGGAGCCCAATGTGGGACTTGATCCCAGGACCTGGGGATCACGACCTGAGCCAAAGGCAGATGCTCAACCACTGAGCCACCCAGGGGTCCCCATCTTGCTTGCTTTTCAAGATTATTTGTCTCTGTGATTGGAACTCAAAGCTGACTCTTTTCGTCATTAACTCTTCCTTAACTCCCTTAACTCTCACCCGGAACATGACGAATGGTGCAATCAGGGTAAGATACAACCGTGGAGGCGGCCAGGGGAAGAAACATCAGGTGATGTCTCAAAACAGGGACCTATTAACCCAGCGTGTGCACATGCTAGAGTGGAAGAAATCATCAGAGAGAAACCATCTCTGTCCTCTCAGAATATAGTCAATTATTAATTGTTCCCACACAGTTTGCCAGCATAGCATTTAGAACCAGTCATCGGATGATATTTTAGTTGCAAAGCAGCACTGAACATGACAACAGTGATCCCCATTATGCTTTCTCCATTTGTTATTCTTGTGTTCGAGTCTCCAACATTCTAAAAGTAATCTCTGCAGATGAGCAAATATGCATTTGTTATGGGTCATCCACTGAGCTAGGCTTTTTGCCTACCTTAGTTCACATAATTTGGGGGGAAAGGTTATTCCCCATCTCCAGTTTTAGGTAAGAAAACAAAGACTCAGAGAGGATAAGTAATTTGCACCAAGGGCAGAAATCTAGCGCACGGCAGAACCAGATAGAACTTATTCCCAGTTCTATTTTGTGCAAAGTCCTTGCACTTTTCATTACTTGCTCTTGCCCCTCTCACTTTCAGTGGTGTTTTATGCCCTTGTGCCTTGCTGAACTTCCCTCTAGTATGTATGTACCCAGAATCAGTGTCATGACTGCTAGAAAATTGCTCAATACTTTTCAGACTTGTTCAGGCAAAATTTCCCATCCTAATTAGATTTGAAGTTACTCATGCTGTAAAGCAGAGCTGAAACACTGGGCTGCAGAGTTCTTCTTGTTTATTGTTGGGTTAAACTGATAGAGCTTGACTATTTTTTTTTTTTTCAAATGTCAATCCCTTATTACATGGATGGGGGTGAGAGGACAATCAGATCAGATGAGTTTCTATTTTTATGTTCATTTTCCTTCATTTGTTTGAGAAATGTTCATGATTCAAAATATGTGAATTTTTCAATAGTCCAGTTTTCACTCGTTTCTTTGACTAGGAGAAAAATGATCCATGTTGAAAATGACTTCAGCTCCTTCTATAGACAGCTTTTCTATTTCCTCTGCTCCTTCTCTTTTTTTTTTTTTCCTCCTTATAACTGGCTTTTTCTCTTAAATCAAAGTCATCCTATTCAGAAAATAAAGATATGCAATGTGGAATTTATTCAGGTCTGAGGTTAAAATTGAAGCAGAATTATATATGTATATATAATACATTATAATATACATTTACCAATTCAAAACATGTTTCTAAGATCTCTGATAACTTTAATGTGCTTTGGAAAAATGGGCACTTCTCCTTCTCCACCAAAACAAGTGTGGAACTCTAGAACTAAATCTCTGCCTGTAGATAAATTATAAGGCAGGAAGGGGTATTTAGAATTTCTTAAGGCAACATTTCTCAAAGTGTGGTCTCAGCTCCCTATGTTAGATCTATTTAGGAGAGATTTTTGGACCCTATTCCAGACCAACTGAATCGGAATTATTCGGAGGAGAACCATGGAATCCACTTAAAACATGCCCCTGTGATGATTCTTTAACATACTTAAATTCAAATCCTTCTTCCCTGTAGCATAGGTCTAAATGGCTCCCATTCTTAAGTGAGAATCACATTTCTAAATTTCCAAGGAGCTTGAATCCATTTATACTTGATTGGTCTATCTTTCCTTCTTTCCTCCCACCTACCCCTTCTTTCCCATATACATTGGTTGGGAGATATGTAGATGAGAGAGAGAGAGAGAGAGAGAGAGAGAGAGAGAATATCTATTATCTGTTAGCAGATAACACAAATATGGTCCCTCGTCTTGAAACTTAATGACACCTCTTGCCCCACTTTAAGTAGAGAAGGATCTTCCACATTCTTATACTCAGCAATCCTTAGGTATAGCTAAAGCTTTGCTTCTTAATGGGGTTCTTTCTTGTCTTGGTGGTTTTTCACTTAATCTCCTCTAGAGATCTTTTTGTCCTTCATTTGATAAATACTGATATTATTGTCCAGAGCTATAAAATACTTTGGGACCACTATGAGGAGACATACTGGTCCCAACATTATATCTTTCATCAGGGAATTTCACAACCGGCTTTAAAACTACATTTTCTGGGGACACCTGGGTGGCTTAGTGGTTGAGCCTCTGCCTTCAGCTCAGGGCATGATCCGGGGTTCTGGGATCGAGTCCCACACTGGGCTCCCTGCAGGGAACCTGCTTCTCCCTCTGCCTATGTCTCTGCTTCTCTCTCTCTCTCTTTGTGTCTCTCATGAATAAATAAATAAAATCTTTAAAAAAAAAAAACCTACATTTTCTCATCTGATACCCACATCCTTTTATCTGCCTTCATACTCAGCTAAACATGGATTCCATAGCTGGTGGAGATCACCTATGTGATGAACTTTAGTATTCTCAGAGGTAATCCTGTTCTTTCCTACACACACATATGCACACATATTTGGGGCTAAATATCAGTAGTTCCACAGAGAACCAGTTTAGAAGTTTTCCCAAACTACCAAATCTAAAGGAGTGTTATTACCTTTTGCATTTTGTATTCTGCCCATTGCCACTAAACACACTATGTTAGTATGTCTTATAGTCCCTATCTTACCTCACATTTCAAACACTTTAAGGATCAAAATTATTTTTATTATGTCATCAGAGCCCCAAATAATTTCTAATACACAGCAAATACTCATTGAAATCTCTTGAACAAATGAGTAAAAATAAAATTATTTTAAATAAAAGCAAGTTTGTATTGGTATAATTATAGTTATTATTCTTTGATGATTAGAAATTATTTTTGAATACTGTAAGTGTTCAATAAATATCTGTTGAAAAAAACATTAAACCCGTAAATAAATTGTTCAGAAATGCAGCTAAATTCAGTTTACCATGAGGTTCACATTCTATTAAACACCCTAATCCTATTAAACGCATGCACTTACACATGCTTCCATCTATAAATGTTCTTATAATACTTTATTGTGAAACAGCTCACATTTGATTTCCTTCTTTTTAAGCTGATAAAAGAGAAAATATTTTATATACAAGCAGCTGCCTACTAACTGCCATTCAGGATGACTCCACTACAATGTGGGATCTGACCTCTAATGAGGTGTGTGTGCGTGTGCCTGTGTGTATACACATGGCTACGTGTAAGTAATTAAAAACATTTCTGTATGCATATGTACCTATGAATGTACATATACGTATTTTCACGTATATGTGTATATGTGTGTGTATCCATATAGTTTTCCACAGTATGTATTTTATGTGTATAAAGAGAGAAAGGAGAAAAAGAGCTATGTCATTTTCAGGAACTATAGGAAATTTAAGCGAATTGCCATTTCTTTGTATTATCCAAATGATTTTTTTCTTTAGAACTATCACTAAGGAATTGTCTTTAAGGATTAACATTGTAGTTATTAACAGATACATATTGTTAAAATTTTGCCTCTCTTTTGCTTTCCTTCTAGTTTCTTCTGCTGTTTTGCTTCCCCCCCCCCATTCCTCTTGCTCTTTAAACAACTCTTCATCTCAAATATACACATGAAAAGCATATTGAGAAGGAACAGGGACTAAATCATGTGCCTTCAGTGAAGTTCCATGTAAACAGCTCTAGTCAAAGGATGCTTGCTAGAATTCAGAAGGAAACTTGTGTTTACCATCTCTTCCTTATCATCATATTCTCAGGCAGAGGAGCCAATCGAGGTACCATATCTACATCTATAGAAAACACAACCCCATCCCAACTCTTGAACCTTCTTGCTGAGCTAAACCACATGCTATCTGAGATTTGATTGGTCATAAGTAAACAAAGGCGCGAAGCTTCTTGACATTGGAAAATACATTTGAAAATTTCCATCCAATACTCATTCTCTCCATGGCAGATGCCTGTCTTTGAGCCAAGGTGAGGGTGCCAGGCCTTTATTCTCTAGCACTGCACCTTGATTCTTCTTTGTAACCTACAAACGGAAATGAGTCAAGGTTCTGAACTAGTAACAGCAGTCCCCTCTGTGTGTGCTACTCTGTGTTGACTAATGTGATCTCACCTGATGGAATAAATGGGGAGGGAAGATTTGGTGCTTCTGACTCAGGAGGATCTGCTCATCGTAGGAAAAGAAAAACTGCTTGCTTCATTTTGCAGGTTCTCACTCTAAGCCTTGATATGCTTGGCATCTGTGTCCTCCTAAAATTGTCTTATTACCTTGTGAATGGGCATCATGCCATGCTAGCAGATGGGCATAAAGAATGCCAGAAACCTCGGCTGTGTATCATTTTTGAGTATTAGTGTCCAGAAATCTATGACATTTTAAATGCAGCTTTTGAGCTTGAAACACACTTGGAGAGAACGTTAGCCCACTCAGGGGCTTGTCACAGAAGAGACAGTCCTCTAATATGTTGAAGGTGGGGATATTATGAGAAGGGCAGGTACAGATCCTGTACCTCTCTCTCTTAGTCTTTCTAACATCATCAGGATGTCGTATTTAATTACTGGAAATTTGTTCTAAGAAACACCTAGGGCCATGTCTCAGGTGACAAGACGCAGGAGAAACACCATGGGCCTTGTTTGACCACAGACAATTTACTTAACCTCTCTAAACCCAAGTTTTATCATTTAGAAGATGTGAATTCAGATAACAAATTATAGAGTGTTAGGTATTTGTATATGTACCTCACAGAGTCATCGTGCAAATGAAATGTGACACTGCTTAAGAAAGTGCTCTGTGAATTGTACAGTAGCGTTCAAGTATTAGTTATGAGGGCTTTTTTTCTTTGACCTGTCAGTAGCCTGGCTAACTTTCTTATTGCTGATTGCGGTTCTGAGGAAGGGAATGTCAAGATTAAATCTGGACATCAGAGTTCCTTGCCACGGAGTTGCTGATGAGAGGTTAATGATGAGCTCTACTTTGGCTAGATTGGAAAGGGCTAGATCTTCATGAAATCTTCACCGGGCAGACTAGCAGCAGAGCAGGTTGTAAGCCACATTTATGCTGCCCAAGAAAAGAGGAGAGCTGAGAAATTTCCTGGTGATTTTTAGGCATTCTAGACAGCTGATCCAGTCCACTTGGGTCCCAAAGTGAAATTCTGGGTGTAAATTATTCAGAACAGCCTCCTATGCAGGTCAATGCCAGATGACCATATATTTGCTCAGCCCTTTGCTTCATATTGGTTTTGGCCTTCTGTGCCCAGATTCCTGACATTGTTCCATTTGACTTCTGCTCAAATCAGGTTTAAAAAGCAATACATGAAAAATAAAGAGAAGCAATCTGAGAGTAATTTTACAGTTTTTGTGTTTAATATAATTTACTCAGTATATTAACATGGATGAGAATGATATCATTGCACAACTTGGATCATAGATCTTAAATAATAGAAAGCATAAAACTACTACCTCTACTAAGCTCAACAATCTGAGGCTGGGAGATTTGACACTAGGTTCCCAGCCAGCTCTTTTACAGAAAATGTTTTGGTCATTTCTGTAGACCGGATTCTTCCTCTTTTCTTCTGCCAATGAGCCAGTTTTGTGCTGGTTGAGTGAGGGGAACAAAATGAAACGAAGGGCCTCCCCCACAAACCTCTGTGAGGGTGACATAATATGAAAAAGTAATTTCTTCTTATTAGTGAAACTCATTCGGATGTGAAGTTCCATATGTGACCGATGACACTGAGAAACTGGCACATACTTACAAAAAAACCAAAACATCAAGATCTTATATTGTTCACTGTTTTCTTTTCTAAGATTTTTCTCATTTTTATTTTATATACCAGTTTAAATCTATGGCGGTGATTTTTTCAGCTTTATGAAGCTCTCATATCTGAACACACAGAGTAGGAAAAAAAAATCCCTATTTTAAGTTCACCTCTATTTAATATGAGTACGTTCTCAGCTGATAAACTACCAATGGCTAATCTGAGACCAGGGAATCCAAATGGTGATTATGTTCAAATGGAATTATTTCTTAAATTCATTATCTTTCTTTAAAAATTTTTCAACAATATTTTTAGAAAAATACATTCACTGGGGTAATAGGTTGAGTTTCATATTGAAACAATACAACTCTTCTTTTAGGGAACTAATTAGATTGGAGAATAAAAATGATATTAATTATTGAATTAATGTTAACTTCTTAAGTTTAGGAAAAATTTAAATATGCCTAAAGTAAAACAGCACTGATTAATATTTTAGAAGTATTATTGTGACAGGAATAAAAATAAATGAGATTAAAACTATACGAATAGAGGATGATTTCAATGAAACTGACATCACATATCAATTTACTGTCTGGTTTGACACATTAATTGTCTTTTTACCACTAAGAGTTCCCTCAGGAAAGCATAACAACAATAACAAAAATAATAAAAAATTTAAATATGCGCAAATCATTCATACAGTCTGAGCAATGAGCTTTTTATGTGTCAGACTGCTTATGAAACGCTAGAAAACTGCAAATCTGGAGAGGGGAAAGCATTTGTTTTTTTCTCTTAAGCCTCCTGCCGTCCCATTTAGCTGTTTTGACATTATCTACATATTGACATAACCATTACCAATATCTTTCTAACTGCTGTAATAACAAATTCTTGTTATTTTAATGTCTCTCTATTGGTGGGTCAGTGTGAGTGATTAGAATAGCATAAATGTATGTACTATAATTTTATTGTAAATACTGAGTATATTTCCATATAGACGATAAGGCTCGGCTGGCTATACCCTTCCAGGCAGTAAATGAACTCTGACACTTCTCCATCAACTTGTATCTAGTAATTTCTTGTGATTTCCGAAATGAAACATCTTTTTTTTTTTTTTTTTTTTTTTTACTAGTGTAATACAGTACAAAGTATTCCTTCACTACATATTTGCAGGTTGGAATGAAAATATTAGCAGCTGATGTTTGCAGAGTGTTCTAAAGCTTACAAAATCTTCTCATCTACATTATTTTATTTAAAAAAGAACTCGAGACTCAAGGGAGTTAAGTGATTTGTCTTACATCCCATAGCCTGGTGAGTGGTACAGAGTAGACTTGGCATCTTCTGACCCCAAATCTCAGGCTTTTCCCAATGCTAAGCCATTTTCCCTGCAGAGTGCTCAAGAGTAAGAGTGTTTGGGTCAGATGACCTGGGTCTGAATCTGGACAATGGGGTTAACCTTGGGCAAGACGTTCAACATCACATTCAACATCTTAGTACCTGTAAACTGGGGAAACTCTTAGTAACACTTCGTAGAGTTACGAGGATGAAACAACGTGGCATATTACTGCACTGCTCCTAACGTGGCGCCTGGCATATTGTAATCAATACATAAATATTGGTTATGGTTAACACATACAATCATATGCTTACTGATGTTTACTAGTCATCATTTGCATATTTGTGATTTGTTTTTCCCCAAGTCTTCACTTGCTTTCAAGTTTCTCAAGAGAAATAACTTTCAATTCATTTATATTCTCTGTGGATGCTAGAAAAATGCTCTTGGAATGAATGTGGAAGTGAATGATGCTAGATAAAGCTTTTGGAATGAATGTTGAAATGAATGAAAACAAAATGTTTCAATATGGCACTTAATTAAACTATTGGAAGTAATTGGAACCCATTAGAAGCATCTATTCTGGAGAATATGAATAACTAAAAATCTGAATTTTTGTCACTTGTAGTCCAATTGGTAGTAGTGCCTTCTGAATTATGATGCCAAAACTTTAATTTAGTTTTATTCACTGATACAGAAACTCTCTCCTTTCACAAATAATCATTTTAATTTTTGCATATTTAGGTTTTTCATATGTATTGGCAGTTCTCTCAGGCAAATATTCTTACGCACCATTGAAATCACGATACTTAACGTCTAAGTTAGTTTACCAAATAGTCATGTCTGGTTGTTTGTGTCTTCCACATTTGATAACATACTTTGTCATTGGCATATAATCAGCCACGTGTATAGAAATCTTGGATTCACTTTTTTTTAGAAGGCTTTTTTTTTCTCATATAAAGTGAGCAAAGACAAAACAACTTTCTCTAAAGATGTGGAGCTGTTCCATGTAGAAGTGGAAGAAGAAGAAACAGCACAGTACAATGTGTATATGGCAAATGGGACAAAGGGTACAAAATGCTGAATTCACTTTGGTTAAATTTCAAATTAATGTGTATATCATTTCTGGAGCAGTCATCACACTTGCCTTCCTTTTTTATTGCTAAATATGGGAATATGATCTTGATTTTTAAAAACTTTTTTAAAGATCTTATTCATTTATTTGAGAGAGAGAGAGCACAAATGAGGGGTGGGGGTAGGGAGAAGCAGACTCTCCGCTGAGCACGGGGCCCACCTCAGGGCTCAACCCTGGGATCATGACCTGAGCTGAAGGCAGCCGCTTAACCAACTGAACCACCCAGAGACCCCTGTAATCTTTATCTCTTAGGGGTTCATCAACCTCACCACTCCTTCCGTCACAGAGGGCTCGTGCTCTTGCTGTAGGAGGGCAGTGACGTCACAGAGAACAATGACATAAGCAGAGAGATAGAAACAGCAGAGCAGCCCACTCATAAGCAACCCAGAGCTTGCTTTCAGGCAAATATTCTTGGCAACAACAACACAAAGAGTATGCTAACAAATGACTGTATATGCTCTTTTCAGACTTCTTCATACTGCTTTAAAAATGGTTTTGTCAAGAAAAGAAACTTTGAGATTAATACAAAGATATTAATTAAAATAAAATAAAATACATTGATAACTTATAAGAATTACTCTCCAAGAGGCTACCCTTTTGGTGGCCTCCAGAATCACTAGGAATCATTCCAAAATCTATTGCCTTTCTAAGTATCAAAATCATTAGATAGCTGAAGAGACAATGTGAGCAAGACCCATCAGGCTAGGATAGCACCGGAGTCCTCAGAGCCTCAAGGGCCAGCCTGGCGAGCTCCTAGGTCTTGCCACTGGGAAAGTTGCTTCTGAAGCCCAGTCAGGGAGCACAGGGTGGTTTCTTACTCATTCTTAGAGGCAGGAAGTGTTGTGATGCCCTTCAAACCGTGTTCATTTATCTGAGCTAGATTTCTAAGGGTTGATGTTATAGGTTGTCTCCTGGCCGAAACAGCTCCTAATTTACCACACCTTGGGGAAAGTTCTGCTTCAAGCTCCACAGATGAAGACTTCCTGCACATGCTAATTCATATGTAAATACACATGTTTATATGCATATGTAAAGATCTCCTGGTTTTGGTTATTTATAAAATCTACTGAGTTACATGTGAGGTACTAGGTGTTAGGGTGATTGCAAGAGAATAGCAGACAGGTCTTGCCTTTAATGAGCTTACATATAATCAAAGACAAGATTGGAGGTTTTAGAAAGTAGGGCCATCTAGTCCCACTGTGTCATAGATGAAGAGTCTGAGGCTCCAGAAGGCTGAACAACTATGCCACACTAACTGGGAAGAGATGCAGGCCCCAGTCTACAATAATTGTCACAAAGATCCCTTCAGTGCCTCAGATCATGGCCACCACTGCAACTGCTCTAATCCTAACTGGGCTCTAGCCCAGTACTATGTACTTTGCATGCGTTGTCTCACTGAATGACCCAGCAAAGTGAGCACTGTCCGTGTCCCCATTTTATGAGTCACACTGCTAGCAATGGCAGGACCAGAGTTTGAATTCAGTGTTGTTTGATCTGATATCATGTGCTCTCAACCGAGGAGCACTCCGTGCGGGGTGCCCTTTGCCTTACACGCTTGCGATGAAAGAAACACATGGAAAGTCAGGATATACTGAAATGCTGAGAGTAACATAATCAAGCTCCAAAGCAAAGATAGAGACAGTAGATGCTGCGTAGGTTAGAAAGAGCTCAGTCTTGCTTGCGTCTCTGTGGAAAGCGTCATGTGGAAAGTTGCAGAGGGGTGTTGGGGGGTGGGGGTGTGAGGAGCCTGGCCTTCCTGGCAGGGGTGTGTAGTGGGATAGCCTGACCTCAGGGAGTAATGTGGGCCTTTGGCACCCTCAAGATGAGCAACCACTTTTTATAATTATTGTTACTGCTTCAGATCTGCTGGCTTTTAAAACTTAAGGCACATATCTTCTTACGTGGTGTTCTAACTCCTCTTTGCTTATATGTTAATTTGCCAACTCACAGAAACAAGAGGCAGTGAAGGGTTATTCCAGAACTTAATGCATCATATTGCATCGCGCTACGTGATTGCGAATAATGACACGTTTTTCATCCTAAAAATACCAAGTCCGCGAATGGGCTCTCTCCTAGGCTCTGCCTTCAGACTGCCTTGGAGAGCTCTGCATTTGCTTTTGAGAACTAAATGACCTTGAGTTGATCATTGGGAGGATATATTTAAAAAGCAAGTGTGGTGTTTTAGACAGTGTTAGGGGAGGGAGAGAAAAGAGAAGTAAGTGTACGGGATGACTCAGCTCCATATTTCCATTCATCGTAGACGTTCAGGCCTGTGTCATGGACCTACTCCACTCGACAGCAGAGGAAGCATGAACAGTAGGGGGGGGGGAACATACATTCTTGATGGTGACACTACGCTTGCGTTAAAACACACTCAAAACACAAAAACCTTGTAGTATCTGAACATATTGGCACAATTGCTCCCCTGGCTTGGGAGCCCAGATGGACAGCCCTGAGCCTCTGGAGCACCGGCTTAAAATAATACCTGAAGTAGGGAAGGCTCCCTGGTCTCTTCTTAAGCTCACTGACCAGTCAAACACGAGAATGGCCAGTAAAATCACAACACTGGGAAGACAGTTTTCAGGAGTACTGTGTGCTATTTTTCTATCACCTGTCGGACATGGTGCATTTTAACGACTTTGTCTGGCACCCTAATGGGCATTCCTGCGTGTTTCAGCAAGTCAACCACTTCCGGCCTGTCCTCTTGGTCCCATTAACGTTCACCTGAAGACAATGTAAGCTCAAGGTAAGGTAGGGCGAGTTGGCTCACGAATTGCCTCTGAGAATCAAAAGAGGAGGCTTGGAAAAAAAAAAAAAAAAAAAAAGAGGAGGCTTGGAGTTGTTTTTAATAGAGAGGCTGATTTTGCCATTGACCACTTGGCCATCCAACTATGTGTAATATGGTCCTGGTTTTAGTATTAAATTGCATAGTTAGTGGTGCATACACGACAGGAAGCACGTTCAATTAATTTCTGCGCTTTTCCTTTTGTCTTGGAAGGCATTTTCTCTTTTCACGGACTCAGCCCTTATTAAGTGGGGGAAGGTGTATTTGATGCTCTTCACTGTCAGGATGTTCAAATGATGAAAATATCATCTTTGCTCTGCTCCACTGGTAATGTCTCGTGTGTGGAGTAGAGATGCATACCCCTGGAGCAGGTAGTCCTGTGTTTATAGAGCAGGTAAACAGGCAGGGTTGGAGGCCCTTCACTGGAAAGCTCCTGCAGCCCCACATTAATATGCTTAGACTCGAATCTGATGCTTCCCAAACAGGATAGATGGTGCCCCTTGCTTAGACTCGGCTACTGACAGGCCACGGGCGAGGCGGTGATTCTTGCTAGACTCTGCAGTTTTCTGGCTTTCCTTGTTTGACAGAATCCAATTCTCTTGACCTTCAGGACATGGAGCAGAACTCATCGCTTCCACCTGGCCTACCCAAGTAAGTAAAGTTATGCTCCTAGAATACCGCTGCCATGGTTAGTTTAATTTTAATTTATTGCAGAGATGGTTTTATGCATATGACTTTATAACTGTGCACGCACCCTGAGACCTCTGAAGGTCAAATAAATAATAAATGCTCATTAAGAGCTTGGTGGCTTTGCTGAAACTGGCCAACAAAGGTGTCATTGGTGATACTTTCATGTGGACAAATAGCATCTAAGTCAAGTAGGACCTAGTGTTAAACTATTCCGGTATTTGGCTTCGCTGCTGTAGGAAATTATGTGCCCCTGGTGCCTATTGAGTCATTAAAATAGTTGGACGGTTTAAAACTGGGAATTACTTGCTGTTTGGTCTATCTTGCCTTTAAATTATTCGATTTTTTTCTAGATATTCTTTTTTGTTCTGTGTGCGTGCGGTCATGTGGGCGCGAGCCTGTGTGTGTGGGGAAAGGGAGAGGAGGTGTAAAGTGGGGGGAGAGAAAGCATATTAAGTTCCTACTCTTCTCAAAGGAGCCTCCTCCAGCTTTCAGAGATTGCATGAATTTTTACCTGATTTTGACAGAACCGGGGATCAAGGCGGCCCCAGGCTGCAGGTGCAGAATTTCTGCCGTGGAAACCCTGGCATGGAGATGTCGCGTGTTGGGAGCCCTTCACAGAGCACCTGTGCCCCACCTCTGCTCTATCTCCTTCTCCTTAACCCCCACCCCCCCAGTTACCGTGGGCTCCTCTCCCTTTCCTGGAGGTCTCCATGTGGAGCAAGGGCAATGCGCTCAGTGCGCCCAGCCCCTCCGTCCTGGAAAATGCTGAATCATTGGACTGTTGGACACGGTAAAATTTAATCATCTGAAAGAAAAAAGAAAATAACAAGAGATCTGACAATTTGGGTTGCTAGCACTCCTGTAATCTTATCAAGCAACATAACATATTAATGTAGTAGGGAGTGCTACTTTATAAACTGCAGTGTTATCCTAGGTTCCAAGCACCCTCTCCTTTCAGTGCAATTATTAGATATATTTATGACCTAATTGTGCACATACATTCTAATCCTTATCTTAAACATATTCTTATAGCTAAGAAATCTAACAGTGGAGCCAATTCTGTTGTTTTATTATCATAAAAGCAGCCATAACCTCTTTGGAATCTCCATTATCCTTAAAAAAAAAAAAGAAGCAAATAACAAAAAAAGACTGTAGCTTTTTAAAAATAATATGGAATTATTTTATTACATAGAATTTTTATATGGAATTATTTTAATAATAATTGTTAATAATATGAAATTATTCCTGACTGAGAATAAATAATTTTTTCTTTTAATTTGAATAAGATGGATTTTTTTCTTGACTGAGGAAAGTAACCCTGATGGATTATTTTATCCTGTATTTCTTAGGTATGTCTAAGTTTTACCTTCCTGCTTTAAGAAATTTGTGCATGTCAAAAGCTAAATTCAAATGGAGATACCCTGAAAATTGAAATCTCTCTTGAATTCCTAAATTAAATCTTTGTTCCTTATCCAGCTCAGAACCAGTTTTGGATTAGGTCTGGAATGATGGAGCAGATAAAGTACAGGGAAAGAATGGGAAAATAAAAGGGTACATTCCAAAGTTTAGCCTTCTTCCTAGTCCTGTCATTTGCAAGTCCTCCCAGGGAATCTACCTGAAGATTTGATAATTTTCTTCTTCAAATTATTGGGATTAGTTTTGACTCATCCAAAATTCCTATCTTGTTTTTGGTATCTTAGAGTTTTTCTTGATGGTGACAAATTTAATTTGTTTTGCTATGGACTCAAAGACTACCATTATCCTAATTTGAATTATTGACTTCCCTTATAATTTTACAAGCTAAACATAAAAATAGAAGAGGAATTATTTTATTCCTGTCAATTCCACATGGCCCTACTGCCTTTATACCAGTTGTAATAATGTGTGGAATTTTTAGTAATTGGTATACAATTGCTAACAAGGTGATTTTTGTCAGCGATATTCAAGGTGCTGTTTTAGATTTGTGGGTTTTCTAACATCAAGACAAGCATATCCAGGTTGAGCAAATGCAAAGTCAAAAATAAATGCAAACCACCATTCCCTAACAATCTTCAGAGTGCCAGGCACACTGCCAGGTCTTAGACGTGCATTGTCTCATTTATTTCTCACAATAACTGTGTGAACGAAGTATTAATATTTACCCAGTTGACAGATCAGAAGAATGAGGCTGAGACAGAGAGAGAGACAGACAGAGAGAGAGAGAGAGAGAGAGTAAAAGACTTAAGGCAAGTAGAGGGGCTAAGATTTTCCCCAGATCTATCTGACTACAAAGGCCGTGCTCTGAATTGTAGAACTTCCACATCTATGAATCTCACCATTAGCTAATAGTGAAAAGGGATGGCATGCATTAAAAGCCAAAAGCATTTTCTCCTTTTTAAAGAAAATCACTAGTTAAATTGCAATGTAAAAGGGTAGGGGACCACATATTTCTGCCAGGCAATCCCTCTCCTGTGAATTTAGATCCAATCCACTATCAATATTTTCTGGCAATATTTCTTTCCTTTTACCGCTACATCATTCATAAGGTTCAGTGTTTCCAGAACTATAACACGCCAATCCTTACCATGCTTTCTCAGCACTATTTGTATTTTAAATTACTGGAATCCTTGTAGCCAATCACATTAGAAGACACTGTTGTTAATTCCAGGCAATACGTGAAAGGGGTAAAAACCTGCTACCCAACCATTTCCCAGATGTTTGTCAGACTTGTCTATTTTCTCTAACTCACATGCAAACAAAGAGACCTGGAAAAATCTGTCTTTCTCCTTTTGTATCGAACAAGTTCTAGGAAAAAATGTTTTCCTAAACAACAACAACAAAAATACTATTGAGTGCTTGTAGTTCAATCTATAATATATTTATGTGCAGCTTCTCTGAAATGTGTCCCTTTTGTGTAAGACTTTTGACTTGATTGCTTTTTTTTTAAGCAGCACTGCTCAGCATTGCTCCTTAGACCCACAGACTTTAAAAATACCCACAGACTTTAAAAATGAAGCAGAAAAATTTCAAGGAAAAGAGTTGGTATTAGAAAGCAAGACGGGAAGAGCAGAAATTGTCTTTTGGAGGAGCTCTGATTTATTCAGATCTCTAATTCAGCTTCCTGTAGATGAATATTCCTTTAAAAGGAATGAATTCTTTTCTAAGAATTAATTTCGTCTTTTATAAAATCGTGATAATGTTCCTTCCACACTTATATCACAAGCATCTGATGGTGAACAAGTGAGAGAATTGGCAATTCATCAAAGTTAGAAAATTCTAATTTTGCTAGTGAAAAATGTAAAACAATTATATACAAGAAGGTAAAAGAAATTTGCCATATACCAGTGAAGTATTGCTCCTACAATTGAACTTTTGGGCGGATTGGCTTTGGACAGGGAACCTGCCAGCCAAATTAAGAGAAAGAAAGTTGAGATGGAAGGGGCCAAGGAACATGTTCAACAGACATGCCATCATTCCATGCTCTGACACAGGGAGGTAGATAGCACATATATCTGGGAAGGTGTTTTATTACTGTTATTTTTGACATCAGAAGAATAGTAAAATATTTTCTTGAATTTTTTATAGCATACAGCCCAGTTCCTGGATTATCGCAAGTGCTCAATAAATCTCTGCTAATATGACAAATCCTCTTTTTTAGTGATTATCTCCTTTGAGAAAAGCAACGGAATGTGCATTTCCAGAGCCTACAGTTAGTGGGCTGCCAGCACAGAGCCTCGCTAGCTAACAGTAGGGGTTTTGGAGTCGGAGAGATTTGGGTTCGAATACACCTCCTATTCGAGCTGTATGATGGGGGCAAAGCACAGAACGTCTTTGATCCTCAGTGTCCGCATCTGTAAAATGGGGCAATGATACCCATATCACAGCATTTATATATGACTTAGGTTGGACCAGCATTTAAATGTTCAGTGCAGTGCAGGGACATAACTGCTGCGCACAGAAGTGTAGCTATTATTATTTATGGTGGTAGTGGTAGCTTTCTTAGGGTATTTTCTTCCTTTCTCCCCCCACACCCCTCCCTACTAGTACCCGTCTCTATTCTTCCGATTCCACTTGTGGCACAACAGCTTGCTTTTATTTTTGTCTTTATTTATTTAAAATATTTAATTAATTAATTAATTAATTAATTAATTTATTTATTTATTAATTCATTCATTCATGAGAAATACACAGAGAGAAGCAGAGACAAAGGCAGAGGGAGAGGCAGGTGACTTGATCCCAGAACCCTGGGATCACACCCAGAGCTGAAGGCAAACGCTCAACCACTGAACCTCCAGGGCGTCCCTTATTTTGACTTTAATGGGTCTCTATTGCTAGAGAGGGCATTGCCACAGTGACAGCAGTGGGAGTGGATCACTGCCTTGTGAAGAGCTATCACCCACGTCTCTGCTCACTCCCGGTAACCGCCAGAGACAGCTAGTCTCACTACAATGCCCTTTCCTTTTTTCAAACCCAAGAAAAAAATGAAATAAAAATATGCTGTATTAGTTTCCTTGGGTTATCACAACTCAGTACCACAAGCTGGTGGCACTGTCTCCCAGTTCTGGAAGCTGGAAGTCCAAAATCAAGGTGTTGGCAGGGCCACGGTCCCTCTGAAACCTGGAGGAGAGAATCCCTCATCTCTCATAGCTTCTGGTGTTTGCCAACAGTTGGCTGCTCCTGTTCCTTGCCTTGTAGAGTTAACTCTCCATCTCTAGAGGCCTCTGGGGTCACGTGGCCCCCCACTTCTGGTGTGTCTCTTTCTCTCTTTATGAGAACACTAGTCAGTTTGGGCTAAGAACTGACCTTATTCCAGTATGACCTCAGCTTTACTTAACTAGTCGTACCACAACTCCGTTTCCAACAAAGGTCACATTCGGGGTTAAAACTTTAACACGACTTTTGGAGGGGGCGGGGACACAATTCATCCCATGATATGTATTACAATGCTTCCTCTAAGTAAAATAAATTAGTGAAAGTCAGAATAATAAATCTAACAATGTTGCAGAGGAAGGTAAGGAAGGTAAGGAAGAGGGAACTAAAGGGCCCCTTGGCCAACAGACATTATGTGTGTTGCCATGTAAATAGTCCTTAAGTATCAGGTCATCTATTGATCTTCAAGGAGCTCACAGTTGAGTTGAAGGATTTTGGATATCACACGAGTTCAGAAACAAGTAGAGAAACATTTTCGCACCTTAAAAGACAGTTCATGGCTCAGACGTGAACAAAGATACCTCTGGCCAGCCCTAAGTGAGGTTCGAAGCCTGCGTACTCTGTGCATGTAATTTCCTTGTAGATAAGCAGGGTGATAATATCCTATTAGCGCCTATGCAGTCTATCATTGTACAACTCAGAGCCATTTAATTTTTCAGTCTACCACAGACTGATTAGTCAGGCATATGGAGAGCAAGGAGAATGACAAGGGAAAAGGCCACAACAGAAAAAGAAAAGGTGGAGAGAAAAAGGACTTATGGGAGAACTGAGATTTTGTGACTTCCTAGGATTCCTTAGTGTGGAGACAACCCCATATGCTTTGTGCGCTCTGTGAACCTATTCATTACAGTACGATGCAATAATTAATGTTCAATGTAATGATCTCAAGATATTGAGAAACATTTAGATTCCGATTCATACATTCTATTTATTTAGACAGATTTCTAGCATATTATAGAGTTCGTTCCAAAATCATTAGAAGGTATTAAGTGATAAAAACCAAACAATTTATGAAACGTAATCTGCAGTGATGCAGTCCATGAGCATTTTTGGCAGGTTTTACTTAAGATGTGCAAATGAGTGGCAGATACATGTTTAGAATCTCAGTGTGGAGGAGGGAGATTAAAAGGCTGGCTTAAACTAGTCAAAACTAGATACGATAAAACCACTAATGTCCTGGAGAACCACCCCCCTCCCCCGTCCATTACACAGCTGGCTTTGACCCCACTTTCCAGTTCTGTGAGGAGCCTAGTGAGATAGGCTCTGGCACTTTCCCCGCAAGCGAGAGGTGGCCACGTTCCTCTGGGGCAGGTTGTAGGATTTCTGAGAGAGACCTTGCAAACTCAGATGCCTCTAGGGATCTAGCAGACAATATAAACGAATTAATACCAGTGTGCGCTGGTATTAGCAAACAAATTGGGACAGAATGAACCCCTCTAGAAGCATCATCGCTTTTATTTTTTTATAATCTGGGCTTTTAAAATGATCCTGCCTGGAACTGAATTCAGATCTAGAGCCTTCTGATCAGAGCCTTGGCAGCTAGCTTCAACGCCTCTCATTCCAGACCGAACATGACCTTGCTTTCTTAGGCTCAGGCCCGCTATCAGTCCCTTTGATCTATTTTTACCCAATGGTTTTAGTATTTTAGAAGTGAGAAGCAAGAGAATATCACCGGTAATGTTTCCCAAAGGATGTTTTCTTAAGGACACTGTTTCTGTGAGGTATTCCTAAAATAGGATCTGGTTATCGAATAATTTGGGGAACAGGACATGGTGTATCCCCTCTCAAATGATAACGATGCTCACATATCAAAAGCTCTGAGTAGTCCTTTAGTAAAGAAAATGGAGCAATTCACTATTTTGTCTAACTCCGTGCTAGCCATACTAAGCTGGTTTCTGAATTCCTCCTCTCCCTCATGGGTACATCACAAAGAACTACCGTTGTCTGGAGTGTGCTCTGGAAAACACTATAAGTTAGAGGCATTGCCTCTTATGGAACCCTACACGAAATTGTGCAAATGAGAAATTAACTCTTGAACATGCAGAGAGTCCGTATAACTTTTCGTGTGTTAAAAGGGCAATGCTTACTTAGAGTTCTCCTACAGGCTGGAAACATCCCTCAATGGGATTCCAGTCTGTTCCTCCAGTAAGTGCTAGAGGAAAATTCTTTGGCCTCTTTCTCCACCCAAATATTTGCTTCTGTCCTGGAGATAAGTGTCTTCTCTGATTTGGCCACATCCTGGTTACCAGTGTGCGAGTTTACTCTTACACCCAAATCTGGAAAAAGGTTGTAGTTTCTTTTTTCTCCCTTGGACCGCTTGCCTGTCAGAGACAGGGACTCTGGGACACCTGGGTGGCTCAGTGGTTGAGCATCTGCCTTTGGCTCAGGTTGTGATCCTGGAGTTCCAGGATTGAGTCCAGCATCAGGTTCCCCGCATGGAGCCTGCTTCTCCCTCTGCCTATGCCTCTGCCTCTCTCTCTGTGTCTCTCATGAATAAATAAAATATTTTTAAAAAATGCTTTGGTTTAAAAAAAAAAAAAAAGGGGACTCTCTCTTTCCTCCTCTTTTGTTGGGCAGGGTCTCTGCCCTTGGCAGCAGAGAAGTTCTATCTTCTAGGCCTCTTCCTACATTAGACAATACAGCTAACCTGCTTCTTGTGTTTTATGACCGAATTCTTTGTGTACACACTCGATCGGCCATTTCTTACAGGTGAAGAGGGACCAGTGGTAGGATTCACGCAGCAACCTTGTGCATAGACTTCAATATTATGCATAAGATTAAAAAAAAAAAAAAACCAACGAACAAACAAAACAAAACAAAACAAACAAAAAACTCCCCTCTGCTAACCCATTGCCCTGATCATTAACATGAATAGCACAACCTCCGTGTGCCCTGCTGACCATGTAAATCATGAGAGTCAGAATGACATTTGTCAGAGAGGCCACTTGTTTCTTCAGGTTCCTTTTTGCATTGCTTTTCCTTTTTTTTAACCATAACCTTTGGAAACCAGTTAGAAAAGAACTTTTGTTTCTCAGGCTATAATCTGGGGAGGGGTTGCGGGGAATGATGCAACACACTGCTCTTTTTCTAATCTTGAGAATATTTGGTTTTGGGTGTATTTCAAATGTTGATGTTATACTGTATGAAAATGCCTGTTAGTGCTCAAAATCCAGGACAAAGGTCATTTCCACTAAGCTCAATAGAAAGTAATAAATAATTCTGAAATATTATCTTAAAACAAGAATATAAAATATTATAACTTGTCAAGCCTTCAAGTCTATGTTGGCTTATTATTACCAACCCAGCAGGTATAACAAAAGCTTGTGCCTTTGGCCTGACATTTTGGCCACAGGGATAGGCTCCCTCCTATTCACCAAGCCTGGTTTCTCCTTCTTTCAGAAACTCTTATTCCATGCCAGATGCAACTTAATTGTACTAATTCTTTCTGTTGCATCAATATGTCAATAAATATTCTCCATCTTGCCCACTGTATTTGCAATATCTGGAACTGTGATAAATAATGCATTCTTGATGATACACTGAGGTTACTTATATGAAAGCACTGCTAAGGCTGATATATCTATACGAAAAGACTGTCATTAATCTGAATTCATGGGACCTCTTATGAAGGTTTATTTCTGTAATATAATGTCTTTAGGTTTGATCTAAAATGCAAAGAAAATATGAGCTTTGCATCTGACTCACTGCTTCATAGAAACGAAATGCAAAACTCATAAGTACTTGGTAGTGACTTTATCTTCCCTGTGTTCTTTGCCTTTAGAAGAAGAAATTGGGTATATGAGCGCTCTCATCCTACAGCTACATATTCCCTTCATAACTAAAAACCATTATTGTTATACCATCTAATAACAACCTGCATTACACACTGCTGTTTTAACAGATGACGTTATAAAATGTAGGTTTTTATCTTTTCTTTAGTTTCCACTTAGTTTCTTTAGTTTAGTTTTATCTTTTCTTTAGTTTCTTTTCTGTTAAAACAACAGACAAAACCAGCATAACTGAGTTAGAGAAAAAGGAAATACAGTAAAAGTCTTGGTACATAATTATTTTTGCAGATTTTGTGTACACAGTGGAAGTTCACGCTCTCCGTTTATCTATCCCCAAGTCCTAGGCCACTTCCAGAGGAGTCTGAGAAGCAGGGATCAAGTGCTTGGGAAGCCAGTCAGAACCTTCAGTGCATGCCTTTTTCACCTGCTACAATGCTTTATTGATCTAAAATGTGATTAAACAGTAAATAAACTTTCCCATTAAAATAAAACAACTACACTCTAAAAGCAAATATCATCTTTAAAGTGCCTCACCGTAAATAATATCTTGCTAGGAATTGTCCCACTTAACCAGTGTGCTACAAGGCTGATGCCTCTTGAGTGTGCTGACACTATGCTCAGGAAATTTTGGTTTGACTCCCAGCATTGGCAGACAAAGTGGGGATCATAAACCCTTGTATACAGCAGTGGTTTTCTAGATCAACAGGAGCACTCAAGACAAGGAACAGAGTAACAGGAGAGAGGGTGGATTCACCTCTCTGTAATCCACAAACCTTTCTGATGCCCTTACAAGGATTTTGAGTGCATTTCTGCCAGTATCAGCAATGGTGAAGTTCACCTTCACTAAAATCTAATTCCAGCACTAACTGGCAGGCCAGCACTAGTGAAAATAACATTCCGGTTTCCTCCATGACCTCAGTCCCGACATGATAACGGGAGCCCTCAACAACTCATTTCTGGCTTGGAATTCTTGATGGTTTATTTAGTTTGACTGACTGTCGGAGATTGCCATTATGAATACAGTTGCTAGGGGAGGCCTGCCGTTGTGCTGTTTGGCTTTTAAAGGGGTCAGGATTTTGCAACATCTCAAATAACACTTATGGCTTAATGTCTGCAAACAATGCAGCATTTAACATTTACTATGCATGAAGAGGATCATAGTTCATCATTTATTATTCAAAAATTATGTAAAATATTTTTATGATGGAATATGAAGAATGTGTTCAAAATATTCATGTATATAAACAACACATACCAAATTTACCTTAAAACATCAATATGTAATCAAAAAGGTATTTTGAGTTATGTGAGTTGGAGCCAAATTTTTAATATTTCAAAAGTCAGACTTTTAATCACATATCTTTCAAGTGGATTAGGCTGAACTCTGGTACTCTTCAACAAAGTGAACATTCATTCTTTTTTTCATCCAAGGAAACTATCATTTTTAATGGTGGTTGGTTTGTGAGTTTAAACATGCACATTTCTCAGTTTGAAATTGATTACCTCCTCCATCTTCTCATCTTATGTGTTTTAATAACATGTTTGGTCTCTGATGACAGGAAGTAATTAGGAATATGTGTTCTCAGAGCCTGGAAGAATGGAAATCAGAACGGTCCATGTAAAGATGGTGTGAGTAGTGTGGCCAATGTGACTTGTCCTCATTTGCCATTTGTGGCTTAAAACTCCTCTCACACAGGAGGGTAGAGCCAATAAAATAGAAAAGCCAAAAACTTGTGTGGGAATGAGAAAGGATCCAATAAAAATTGTCTGTTATTATGATAGATAAATAATACGAATGTTTAGCTACAGATTTTGTAGGAAGACATCTATTTTGTTAAAGGTCTCAGTGAGTTTAAATGCTGCACATTTGAGAGGGAGCCTACAAATAGCAACCAAGAGCCTTGAGTCCCTTTATCAACTTGACCCATTTGTTTTGGAAATGAATCATTTCCAAATTTTATTTTAATTATGTAGGACACTTAATAGTGCATCCTACAAAACTGATACATTCTTCATAACACTTAAACCCATTTTAAATCATATGAAATCTTTCTATAAAGAGGTGACAATCGAGCTTCATAGGAAAATTTTAAAGGTTATGAGTTAATAAAGTAAGCTTCTTTTCCCTTTTTCTGCCTTTTCTCCTTTCTAGCTATTTGTTGTCTTCATTTTGAATTGTTCTTATATTTTGCTTCTCCCGGCACTGTACATTTTTAAACACTTTTGTGCTTAATAAATATTTATTAAGTACCAATTATGTACGAACATGGTGCTAGGTGCTAAAAAAAATTCTCTTAATTACAATTTTTTCTTGCCCAAAATAACACTGTCGGCTAAAGGTAGATCCAACACTGGAAATCAGATCTTTGCACTCTATCAGCCGATGATATACTTGGCAACTTTGTTTTATGAACATGATTAAAACTTCCGCTTAAGTAGAATATTTCATGTTTTGACTTTGGAGTTTTTGTTTGCTCCCAAATTACATTTATAAGGTTTGAATTATTGGCTGCCATTGACTTTAATTAAACTCATTATGGCCTCACATGTCTGGCACTTGTTAGGGAGGAAAAAAATAATTTAAAAAATGAGCCAAGTGACTTAATACCAGCTCTCTCAGCAAATAGCCATAATAAGCCATGCTGGGCCACAACTCAGCTAGCAATATGTTGCTTGACCCTCAGCAATGTTTTTATACTAAAAAAAAAAAAAAAAAAAAGTGTGTTCATCTGCCTTGTTCTTCAATAGAGCATGTACTCTGCTCAAGTGAATGCTTTCAGTGTCTTGGTTTGAATGGAAATGGCAGCAAAATCATTTTCTTATTATTTATTTTATGAAGGATGGTGGATCTATGTAAAAGATATTGGCGTTCCTTATTGTGTAGATAATGCTATTGGGACAAATTTTTTGAAATTACCCATATTTCAGGGGCACCTGGGTGGCTCAGTGGGTTAAGTGTCTACCTTTGGCTCAGGTCATGATCCTGCTACGAGTCTTCATCAGGCTGCTCAGTCCCCTGCTCAGCGGAGAGCCTGGTTCTGCCTTTACCTCTGTCACTCCCCCTGCTTGTACTCTTCCTCTGTCAACTAAATAAATAAAGTCTTTAAAAAATTACACATGTTCAAACTCTTTTATGACCTGAGTTGCAAAGCATATTTTAATTTTTTACCTTAAAAATGCATTTATGTATTTATTCATTTAATATTCCATTTTTCTCTTTCACAAATGGGAGAACAGAGGCCTAGAAAAGTAAAAGATTTAGCCAAAGTCATCTGGACCGGGAAGTGATAGAACATGATCTTAACTTAGATGACTTGCGTTAAAGTCTCTTTTCACCATATTGTATGAACTCTGTGAATACTTCAGCATCAGAATACCTGCTTGCCTACTGTGATATTGACTATACACTCCAGAAATCCCCAGCCTGCCCCATCTGCCAAGGTGGATCCAGGAGAAGGGGAATCACCTGTAAGTTGTGTATCACCTTACAGTTTTTAAGGTTAGTTTACTCAAAGAAATCTCACTCCTGTTTATTTTTGCACGCATTTATTCAACAGCTAGTTACTGAGACTTTTTCTATCAGTGTCCTAAGCTCCTATCCCCATTAGCTATCTAGCCCTGCTTTGTCCCTTCTTCCATTTCATACATCCAATCTGAGCTCTATAATTCTAGTTCTACGAGCTCTAGATGATTTTTTTCCTCAATCCTGTATCTTTCACTTTTTTTTCCCAAGGCCTAAAATGAGAAAATAAGAAATGTGATGAGCTCAGGGAATGATGTAGGAATAAATGTATAGGCTAGGATATTTAATGATTATTAGTTTCTATGAGTTTCCTGGCTATAAATCCTCCTCCTCCTTATCCCCAAATCAAAAGGATTATATGTTTATTTTAGGGACTCAGGGAGTAAACGAAGGAGCATAAGTTTGCAGCAAATTCTTCAGTGGCCAGGAGTGTTAGTAATGGAGAGTCAGTAGTTCTTACTGGAAACAAAGTAAGGTTGTGTATCTGTGTGGGGGGGAGGAGAGGAGTGGAGGGATGAGATGAAAGGTTAGAAAAACTACAGTAGAGGCAAATGAAAAAGATAATGGCAGTAGAGGTGCCAACTAGTCTCTTGATCAAAAATCAACTACTTCAGCCTACTGAGGATCCAACAGTAGCTTGCAGCTTTGGGAAACTCTGTTTTCGCTGCCTGGGGTAGGCATATATTACCAAAGTCCTAACATGGAATTTTGAATGCATTTTCTCATACAATATTATTGAAAAGTTGTGAAATTCTTCCGTGTTATTTATATAATATATCAGGTAAATGATAGATTACATAAGAATTGTTTCCTTGGGGTATGTGCTTGGAATTCTTAAGAATGGATTAACAAATTAGCTTCTGGAGGAACACAAACTGTTCCTAAAGAGAAGAGGACCTGCATTAAATTACAGTGTCATCTCTAATTGTAGTATGTAGACATCTTGAGTTCCTATTCAATTAAACACAAACATTATGGTATAAAAGATCAACAGGGATTTAATCATTAAGGAAAAGTTGATATTTAACATGTACAAGGCTTTGAAAAATATGGACTTTGTTTCTTTAATACAAAAGAGGGTAAATAGAAAAGAAACATTCATTAAAGGCTCACAGCTACCAGGCTGTACACTAAATGTTCTATATTATCTCAGTTAAATTTTTACAGCAATCAAATGAAGTGGTCATTAGTATCCCCATTTCCAGATGAGAGAACTGAGTGTCAGAAAGGTTGACTGACATTTGCAAAAGTCGAGGTGGGAATTTTTTCCTAAGTTATGTTTGCTTCCTTGCCCACTATACAGGGTGGAGTTATTTAACAGCCTGTTTATTGCTATAGCTCCTTCCTTTCTAGGCTCTTTCCTTGACCAAATCAACCACAAAAGAATCAAATTTGACTTTTCAATTTGCCCAGTTTAATGTCAATGGTGAATTAGAGCATCGTAAAGTCGACTCAGTTCTCTCAGTAAATTATCTGATATGACTAAATATATAGAACAAAGTTATTCAGAAATTTTTATATGAGCATAGTTTATTGCAGCCAAAATTCATAAGGAAAGTGAAAACTAAAAGAATCTAGACTTCACATTTTGTTTCAGCATTTGGTCACATTTAGATGTAATCTGTATATGACACTTCACTGAGACCAAAAGAAGAAAGAAGTACCATATATTTAGGTAAAATCAGACATTTCATTTTACGCAAGAATTTCAGAGTTGTTAAATATTCCTCACTAAAATGAGAAGACTCATCATGTTTTATATGCATTCTTGTCATTGGCACACCTGGAATAATTACCAAATACCAGACCAGCCTCTGTCATCTGAACTGTTCAAAATCCATGTGGTTATAATAAGGTGCTATTAATGTTAAACCTAAATTGAATATTATTTTTATAAACTCTATATCACTGATCTTTGGGGGTAAGATGGACCGTGTTTGAATACATGCTTTGAGCGCTAGCGCTCAATGATCCAGAGCAGACATTTCATCTACTTTGAAACAACATTCCTATGCTTACACCAGTTGCCATTTTAATAATACAGACAAAAATTCAATACAGGAATGAGATGTAACTGGAATATTATTTTATTTATCATATGATAAATTTCAACTACACTCAAATTTGTATCCTGTTGTAAACTCTCAGTAACTATAGCAAAGGTGATTTGATTCACTGGTTCAGCAAGAGAAAAGGGAGAAAGAAGTTAAAGAACATACCAGAATAGAGAGTTTAATAACACCATGATCTATTAGGAACCTTCAACAAGTCATACTGGGCCAGCTAAATATATAAAGGTAAGTAAGAAAAATGAGTCAGCCTAGATAGTGTGCACCAGCAGATCTCCTGCATGACCACATCTGGATTACCATGTTTCAGTGTTCATACACAAGGGTTCCTGTTACAAACCCTGTAATCCCCACTCAGTCTTTTCCGAGCCTCACCTCTTCCATGTTCACTGCATATTTCATTTTTGACTCTTTCCCCCCACCGTCCCGTCAATGCCCCTTCCTTCACCCCACTTAATAGTTTAAAAAGTTTCTCAATTTCAAGATTAAGGTCAGAAAAAAATGATTCTTTCAGCTCAAGAATTTTATTTATTTTCTAGATAGGCGCCAAAAGTGCCAACTAAAATCAGGCAACTGGAAATGCAATCTTAGATGCATCATTAGAACAAATATAGCTTCCATCATTTTATGGATGAATCAGATTTCCCCCTCTCACTAATCTAATCACAGGATCCTTTTTTTTTTTTTTTTTTGGTTCTCCCACACATTTCCCAGATAGTGTGAAAATGAGTTAACTGGAGGATGCATTTTGTGTGCTCTTGTGAAGAAAGTGTTCTTGTCTAAGAGAAGAACTGGGGAACAAGAAAACTAATGTTTATTCACTCATCATATTTAATATTTTAAGTCCAGTAGGTTTTCTGATATGTGACAATTTTCTTCTCATTTGACAGCCTTCTCATTTACAAGACTTGCATTTTATATTCATCCAGCAGCGTATCCATTGTTTGTATTCTTCCAACAAAGAATTCCAATATTTATATGGTGTTTTGCATAATTTCTAAAACTTTTCAGCAGAATTTAGGAATACGTCGTTATAAATCTTCTAGAGCCTAGAAAACAGATGAGATGTTTTTCTCTTCTTACCATTTTTTTTCTTTGTCAAATTAGTTTTATTTAGCGTTGACCACAAGCTTCTGTGTATTGGTCTATCCCTTCCATCTGTACTAGCTCCTTTTTGGAACCAAGAGGATAGGATATGCCACCATACATAGATGTCGGTGTCATTTTTGAAAAATAATGACTTATTGGTATATCTGACAAAGATGTTGCAAGGTTTGAAAGAAGCCAGTTCAATTGAAACTAAACTGATTTCTCCAGATGTCACCTCTCAACATATGGAACCCTTGTTATTTTATTAGAAAACTTTAATAACAAACATATAAAAAGAGAAGAGGGAAACGACCTACTAGTGACCTGTATAGCACCTATATTAATGATCATATTAAGTCATTAATATTTATGGATTGCTGTCAGATAATTTTAAAATTTGCTTGCTTTTCCTTTAAAATATTTTTTAAAAAGATTTTATTTATTTATTCATGCGAGACACACAGAGAGAGGCAGAGACATAGGTAGAGGGAGAAGCAGTCTCCCTGCAAGGAACCGGACACAGGACCCAATTCCAGGACCCCAGGATCACAACCTGAGCCAAAGGCAAAGTGCTCAACCATTGAGCCACCCAGAGGTCTTGCTTTTACTTTTATTTAAGAATTTCAAAGAGTGAGTGACATACAGAATGTTGAATCATTACACTGCACACTTAAAACTAATATAACACTGTATTTTAATTATACTTCAATAAAAATAAAAGACTTCAAGGTTTACAGCTGACACAAAGATAAGTTCAAGGGGGTTCATTTTTGAGATCCTGTTTATAGGATCTGTTTTTGAGATTCTGTTTATAACAATTGAAATTTGTGGATCCTAGGATTTTTTCATTCTTTATAACTGACTTGAGGACTTCCAGTCCTCAAAAATCTAAGTAAACCCTTTTATTTTAATTTTGTTAAATCCTTCATATTTAAAAAATTGTCATCCATTATCGTGGGTACAGTGATATTTACCTAGGCATGCCATCTTTTTTTCTTTATTATTATTCATACAATTTAGTCTTTATTAGAAGCAGATGCAAATTTCTTTTTTTTTTTCTTTCACTGTATGAGCTTTGTTTTGTTCGATGACGTATTAAAGTATTTGGCTTGCAGTAAGTATACCTAATAAAAACTCTTCTTTAGCCTTTTTTTCCCTACCACTGGTCAAATACTCATGCCAATATTTGACACAGCTGGCAAGTCAAAAGAGGGAATAAGGGAACCAACATTTATTGAGCATGTAGTCCATGCTGGGTCCTTTCCACACAGTGCACTTGATCTTTCACATGCTGTGCTGTGGATATTATTTCCTCAGTGTGGGAAATGAGGCACAGAGAAGCTAAGAAATTGACCCAAGTCATCCCAACTAGCATTTCTGGGGCCAAGTTTGCTCCCATTTCCTTTTTCTAAGTGTGTCCTGCTATAACACACTGTATTCATTTCCAAATGGTTTCTTTTCTTACAAATCATAAAACTTTATGGTTTAAATATAAAATTACTTATTCTGCTCAATTTTTTTGTGTGTGTGTTTAATTTTCTCTCTCTCACTGTTGAAGTTAGGTAGTCTCGGACTTTTCTATACTTACTTTATACTTGGACTTGCATTTAGAATGTTGTGATATTCATTATCTATCATAAGCTGCTCAAAACATCATTGTCCTATGTGTATTTCATGTTGAAGTAGCTAGGTGCCTATGATATGACTTAAAAGTATGGATTTTAGAATCATGGTGCTAGGAAGGACGTTAGAAATAAGCCCTAAACCCCTAGTCTGTGTTCAACATTGCAACCAGATTGATCCTTTTAAAACTTGTTGGATTATGTCACTCCTGCTCAAAAGCCTGCAGAGGCATCTCCTCTCCCTCAGAGATGAGTCCCTAGCCCTCACCTCAAACCCTGCCCTACCTGCTCTTGACCTCTGCCTTCTGACCACTCTGGTCTCCTTGCTTTTCTTTGAACAAACCAGAGATGCTCTCACCCCATAGTGTTTGCATCAACTGTTCTCTTGGCTTGAAACACTCTTTCCTCCAAATACTTATATGGCTCATTTCCTTGTCTCTTTCCGCTCAAATGTGACCACCGTATTTACTACTACATATCCTCACCCTTACTTGCCATGATGCTTGCCTGCTTTTCCCCCACTCCAATGTGCCCAGTAAACCCCAAGTGCTGTATATTTATTTATTTATTTATTTCCCCATCTTCCCTGTAAATTGCAAGCTCCATGACAACTGGAATTTTTGTTCTTGTTTGTCACTGAGTGCTCGATAGCACCTGGGACAGTGCCTGACACGTGGTTAGTAGTCAATAGATATTTATTCAATGAATAAATAAATGTAGGTCCAGCACAACTCTGCTCATAAAGGACACCACACTGGGCATTCAATGAAGGGTCATGGGAAAATAAGAAAAAAGGAAATATTCATATTCCATGCTAGTTAGGGAGTAAGGGCAAAGACCAATTTAAATCTGAGTCTGTCACGTATTGACAAGTGAACTTGTTCCTATTAAATAAGCCACTTGAGCAAAACTCAGTGTTGTTCTAAAATAAAAGATGCTGTCACACAGATCTGGCGTGTGCTGCTCCATGGGTGGGAGGGGTGACCATTGTCCCATAGAGAAATCCCATCCAATCCCTATGAGTCTTTGTGACTTTCATTAGTTAGTTTTTCTTTGAACTTTTAACACCGAAGGCAAAGTAAAACGTGTAAGCATTCATGAAGTAAACTCGAACCAACCCTCTTTTACCTATCTTAGCTAAAAATGGAAGCATAACAAACCTCTTTCATTCAACCTTCTCCTGATCTCATCACTTTCTAATGAGAAATGTAGTTTTGGATTCTATCGATCGGGTTTGGCGTGAGGTGGGGAGAAAAGAGTAGTTTTAATTAAAAATGAAATAACACTGTGATTTCTATTCTTTGTCCCCATGTGAGATATGTCACTCCCTGACTCCTGAACTTTCTTTTGTAAATATTTCACAGGAACAAATTCTATCCACATGTCGCAAAAAAAATAAAAATAAAATTAAAAAAAAACAGAAAACAAGGTCTATGTACATTTCTTAATATCATTAACTTCTTTTACTGGAGAGTAGGATCATAGTGGAGGCATGAAAGCAGTTGTTAAAACATTTTTACTTTTTATTTTAGACTTTGCAGTTTAAAATTATTTTTAAAGGAACACAAACTCAATTTTTAGTCTATAAAAAGCTAATTTGGAAAAAAAAAAAAAACCCCATATGTTCTGCTAAGGCATGTTCTGCCCATGTGACTGACAGTGTTGGGACCATTGAATTTGCTCACTAAATATTTGCTTGATTGAGTAAATAAATGCGTGAATGATTTTTTAGTTCCCAGAAATTAAATAGCAAGAGGAAAAAATGAAACTATTTCATGGAATTCTCAAAAAAACGTTAGCAGCTGGAAAGAAAGAACCTGGCCTCCGTAGTGTCCCACAGAACAGGGAAAACCTGGACTCTTTCCAGAGTCAGCCCAGGAATGCCAAAAGACCTGCAGGGCAAGAACAGGGCAGAGTTCAGGCTTGAAGCCAGGAGGCCTGAGGCAAGATCAGAGCCCCAGCTGGGACGATAGCCATAGGCTCCATCCTGGGCCACAGGTAAAGTCCCAAGGGCCACAGCCAGGTTAGGGGCCAATGATCCAGTCTTGCATATAAAGAGGGGCAGATTAAAAGGGAAAGTGTGACATTTCCTGACTCAGAGCCTCATTATGTTTAGTCATTTGACAATTATTAGATGCAATATCCCAGAAAATCTCTTTGCGGTGTTCATAGGGAACTTTTAGGAAAATGCTCTTTGCAGTTGTTTCAAATTATTTTCCAGTGTACAATGATAAATGTCTGCATTTACCAATGTAAACATTTTTGCATTCACTGTCTTCCGTTGAATTGGTTCTACTTTTGTAAGTAGCATGTCCTCATCAATATCAGGATGTAGATGACATGGGACAGCACAGAGTCTGTCCCCCACCCCAACCCCCCACCTCACCCCCATAGTAAGACCTGGTAAGCCCTGCTCAGACTGGAGTGGCGGGGTTGGGGGTGGGGATATCCAAAATGCTTCTGAGGGTTTCTATCTTTTGTCCCATGGTGTTGACTAGGTGTTTCCCCTTTGGGTGGTTGTTTAAATACCTGGGTGATTAATAGGATAATGGTAGAGAGTTAGCTGCTGAGAAGTTTGAAGATCCAGGGGCTGTTACCCTGTTGGTGTTGGTGTGTATGAGTGTGCATTTGAGGATGGGGATGCGAGAAGGTTAACTAGGAAAACCTTGAGTTCAATAGTGTCTCATGGCCAATTTTAATGCAAGAAAAGCAAAAGAAAGGAATTGGTCAAAGATATGATGTCCTAGAACAGAGAAAGGACCAATTAAACTGGCATTCTCTTTGGTATTATCAAGTTACTCTAGCGGACAAGCTTCTTGGGGTGGGCAGGGAAATAGAGGGACGTTCCATTTGTTGCTCTATGCACACAGTCTTCGTGGATCCTGTGCCATCCAACATATGTCTTAAGCAGGAAAGATATTTTAGATGATTAAATAAAAGGGATTTCCTACTTGCGTGATACATGAAGTAGTCTTTTTTTTAAATATTTATTTATTTATTCATGAGAGACGCAGACTGAGAGAGAGGCAGAGACACAGGCAGAGGGAGAAGCAGGCTCCTTGCAGGGAGCCTATTGTGGGACTTGATCCCGGATCACGATGTGAGCCGAAGGCAGGCACCCAACTGCTGAGCCACCCAGGCATCCCAGACATGAAGTAGTCTTTTGGGAACCCACGTAGGACTCACCCTCAAAGCAATGACAGACAACCAAGAAAGCTGCCTTCACAACTCCTGTTTTCTACAAATAAGTTCCTTTCTTGTGTGTTCTAATTTCTCTACATAGACATAATGGAGGACCTTAGAAATGCCCAGAAGCCAATGATATTGCGTTTAACATGGAGTAGATGATGATAAGTTTAAGTGGATTTATAACTAACAGCTCACACAAACTCAAGGGACGAGAATTAATGTATTTATACTAAACTTTGGACAGATCTTCAATGGTACACCACAAAGCCCATTTGGCAGCTTTTAGATACATCAAGTAAAGTGGGATAGCTACTGTACCTCACACCAATTCAGGAACCCCTCAAATCAGAGGGTCTAACACATTAGAATTTGTAAGGTTACATGATGCCATATGTAGAAAATATATGGATAGGAAAACACCTCACACAAACCCATATACAAATGAATTGACATAGTTGTCAAGGATCTATACCTACCTAAGAATTTATATTATACATACTGGAATAGGTGCCTGTCAAGGAACATGGGAGTGAGAATCCAGAAATAAAGGAACATTAATAACTAAAGTAAAACAAAAGAGTGGTTTTATAGGGATTAAGAATGATAATATGCCAAGAATTGAAGAGTATGGACATCACAACTATTTGTTCATGAGGTCCATAGAAAAAAGAGAATGAGGAGAATAAATGAATACTAGAAATGAATATTAAACCCAAAATGTTGATACAAATCTAGCTGAGACTCTATTATTTAATGGTGATATGAATGAAACAGTTTTGGGTTTTTAGTCATCTGTAGTTTGGGTCATCATTGTGATGTGGCTGCCAAAGAACAACTAACTCTGGCTGCATTCAAGGGAACAGAGTGCCCAGAACCAGAAAGGTTATAGGGTACCTCAACTCATAAAGTTTTCTCTAGTGGTGATAATCAGCTTTGGTTGCAAAAGTTTAAACTCCATTCTACATCCAATGAAGACAATCATGTCACAGGAAGAAGTTTAATATAATCCATCAGGGTATGTAACTTAATTTCATAGCCCAGGTGTGCAAAAATGAGTATGCTTTCATAATCTCCTGTTACAATTTCTGCTCTTTTCTCTCTGTTTTACTGAGTTGTGGGAAAGAGTATCAGTCTAAGCACCCCACCACAAGCTGTGATTCAGTTGTGGGGTATTAGGCGTTGCCCTTCTGTCAGTGATGGAGGCTACACACTTTTCAGTCATTGATCTTACAGGTAACTGATGAGACAGACAGTCCTTGTTCACATGTGCCTCATTCAGCTTAGCTACACTTGTCTGCTTTTTTGTCATACTGAGGCAGAGAGGCCTGGGGTGGAGCTGATTCTGGCATTAGCTCCTGCTAGACCACTCAGCTGTTCCTCCTTGGCATCTGGTTGTTTCTCCAGTCATCCTAATGGGAGGTAGGGTCCAGGTCGCTGCTTTTGGGAGCCCTAGAGTTGTCTCCCTTCTCTTCTACCCCAGGTCCTGGGAAATCTTCTTTTAGTAGGGGGGAAAGTCTTTCTCCCTTCTGTTCCTCAAGATCTTAACTTAAATTCCTTTAAAGTGTTAGGCTTTTGAAAAACAAAGCCATAAACATATCTAAGTTTTACTTTGCCTTATCCTTTTCCCAAAGTCACACAAAGATAGAGCTATCTCCTTGAAGAGAAAGGGGAAAGAAAAGAAACACAGGCAAAAACAAAACAAACAACAACAAAAAAAGACAACTTGATTCTTTTCTAGGCACAAAGGAAAGAACTTTGTAGTGACAAGAGTTATTTAATCATACAGTAGGCTGCCTTGGACATGAGTGTACCATCAGAGGATTTGTTTCCACTGATTTACATTTTAGTGATGTTGTAAAAAGTGTTTTAAGCATTGGATGGGAGATGGGATAAGCTAAGGTTTCTGCCTTGAATGAGAGAGTCTAGGATAACGGTAATCCTATTTTCTACCTTGTCAGGTGTTAAACAGCTGTGCATGGCAACTGGGAGGTTATGAAGTATCTAATAAAAAAAGGAAATTATTAAATTCGAAATATGATAGGAAGTACAAAAGCCTGTCACATGGTAGATGATCAATATATTGAGTAAAATTGTATTGTATTTTTAAAGAATCTGTTTCTTTGAGAAAATGAAACCATGTATTATCATAAATGCATGTAAGTTTAAAGCATACCTAAAAAAAAAAAAAAGCATACCTACAAAAACCAGAACCTATTTTTAGGACAAGAATTTTGATGACTCATCACATATTCATACCAGGTTATAAGCAAGAAAATGGAAGCCCTTCAAAATAAAAATGAAGCTTCACATAACAGGAATGTTTTGATACTTATAAAGTATATTAATATTTTTGCTTTCTCATTTTTAGCTGCCCCTCTTTAAAATAGTCAAATATTTTTTCTCCAAATTCTTTCACAAATTTACATGTCATCCTTGCACAGGGACAATGCTGAATCTTCTCTGTATAATTCCAGTTTTTAGTGTATGTGCTGCCAAAGCAAGCACTCTATTTTTTCAAATAACATGTATGTACCTAGGATCTACTATATTCCATTAAAATAATACAAGAGAAATATGGACAAAGACATAAGCACACAATTGATAACGAGTTGAACTTTTTAAATGACTAGAAATGATGAGGTCAGCCTGAATATCAATTTGACCTGATATTTTTTGCCCCACCCCATTCTGCAAGGAGTCTAACTTATAGTGGCTTACTGCTTCAGTAAAAATTTTGCAAATGCCCTAATGTTCCATTTTTTAAATATTGTATTTTGTTGTTGTTAATGGGGGCTGGAAGGTCAAGGTAAAGTAACTGAGGTGGTGATTGGGTATCTAGGTATCATCTGCAATCATTTCCAAAAAGAATAGATAATAATAGCGTGCAAACCTAGGAATCTGAACATTGCTTTACATCTCCCGGTCGTAAACTAATCAGTTAGCAGCTTTACTGTCCAAAGATGTGAACTACTGGATTTTTCTTCTCTATCTTTGTGCACAGTTCTATTTGCTGCTAACAGAGTTGTGATTTCCTCTACCCATTTCTCGTTAGAATGGTGCTGGTCCTCAGTAATGACTGTGAAATGGCATTGTGGGGAGCACGCAGCATTCCTAACTCTCTCTTACTATATACTGCTTTGAATCAAGCTGTGTAAAAAAAAATAGAATTAATAAAAAGGATATTTGAAAGCATTGAAAAATATACACACAAAAAATGAAAACTAATCACTTTCTCTCACTTTCCCCTCTCAAGATTTGTTCACAGAAAACCCAGAGTCTTTGCTGTTTACTAGGTTTGTCTTCCAGTCTTTTGTATCCAGAGAGTTCTTATGAGGAAGAAAGGCTCAGGGTTTGGGTGCGATGTGCTTCAAATAACTCTATTCTGATGATGAAGGGAATACATATATCATCAAGTAAGCCAAGAGCAAGCATTGACTTTTATCTTTCAATTACTTTCTTGAGGGGCACCTGGGTGGCTCAGTTGGTTAACCATCTGCCTTCATCTTGGGTCATGATCCCAGGGCCCTGGGATTGAGCCCCTGCTGAGCAGGGAGCCTGCTTATCCTGCTTCCCCTGCTTGTACTTTCTCTCTGTCTGTCAAATAAATAAATAAAATCTTTTAAAAAAATAAATCTTTAAATTCAGTAATTCACTGAATGAGAAAAGGGAGAGAAAAGAAATATAAGCAAAAATAAAACAAAAACAGCAACAACAAAAGACAGCTTCTATACATGCAATAAATATACATATTGAGCACCTACTATGTTACAAGGCACCATTCTCACGATGCCTGGGTGGCTCAGTGGTTGAGTGTCTGTCTTTGGGTCAGGGTATGATCCTGGAGTTCTGAGATCGAGTCCCACATCAGGCTCCCTGCTAGGAGCCTGCTTCTCCCTTGGCCTGTGTCTGCCTTCTTTCTGTGTCTCTCATGAATAAATACATAAAATCTTTATTTATTAAAAAAAAACGCAGAAAACAAAAAAACCAAGGCACTGTTCTCTGTACTGGAGATAAAACAGAGAGCAAAAAAAACTACAATTTCTGCCCTTGTGAAGCTCACATTCTAGTGGGACAAAACTGACTCCATAAAAAGTCAAGTATAGGGTATTTAGATGTAATCATCTTAGACATTGGGCATAACTTCTCTTAATTCTTGTGTCTATTTTGGTAAATTGTGTTTTAAGGAAATTTTTTATTTCATCTAAAATTGAAATTTGTTGTCATAAGTTTAAAATAACCTCTTATCTTTTTAGTATCTGTAAATTCCTTAGTGGTATTCCTTTTTTCATATGGATGGCTTATGTCTTACTCATTTTTTTTTTTTTTTGGTTCTGAGCAGTTTTAAAGTAAACCATATCCCCAATGTGGGGTTTGAATTCACAACCCCAAGATCAAGAGTCATATGTTCTGTGAACTGAGCCAACCAGATGCTCCTTTGTCTTGGGCACTTTTGCAAAAGGTGTATTGATTTTATTAGTGTATGCAAAGAAGTAATTGACTTTTTATTTTTTTATTTTATTTTTTTTGACTTTTTAAATTTACTATATGTCTTTCTGCTTTTGTGTTTATTAAAAATTTTTTTTGCCTTTTTATTTTTAATTTTTTTTTAAAAGATTGAATTTATTTATTCACGAGAGACACAGAGAGTGAGAGGCAGAGGGAGAAGCAGGCTCCATGCACGGAGCCCGGTGCAGGACTCTATACCCGGACTCCAGGATCACTTCCTGAGTTGAAGGCAGATGCTCAATCACTGAGCTCCCCAGGCATCCCAATTTTTGCCTTTTTAGTTAGTATGTGCAATTTCAGTATAGCCCTCTACCTACAAACTTTTTCTCTCTTTGTGTCCTTAAAAAATCTTGCCACTCAGTTCTGTTAAATTCTATTCAAACTCACAAGTACCTGTTGAGCTCTCAGAGTAAGGGGGCTCTGATAGGTGTTTTGGGAGTTATAAAAACAAAAAAAAATATTTAAACGTTGTCTGCCTTCAAAGAACTTCCAATCTATAGTTGTTAAACTTTGCACAATAGCATTTATATCAGTCAGAATATCCTGAAGTGTTATGGACTAGGGGAAGGAACTTGGTAAGGATGAGTTACAAAAAATACCTACTCTCTTAAAGAAGGTGCCATGGGGCTTTATACTGATGATGTTCTCTGAAGCTCTAGATGGAAGACTGGAGAAAGGAGATTTTATCAGGAATGACCAAAGATATGAATGACTGTGATACATTGGGGAGAAAGGAGAAATCTGACTTCTTTTAAGCAGAGAGTAATTTATGGTACATCATTGATTGTAAATCTGATTGAGGAGGAGAAATTGTTGAAGGTTTTAACTCAAGTTGAACATCAAGATTCAGAGTTTGACTCAGCATATTACCAAGACTATATTAATTACCAAGACCCTAAATTGTGTGTGTGTTCTGAGTGGGAAGTAGATGAGATGACAGGTTCTGTTAGGTAGTTTGTCAAGATTAGAAAGTTTGTCAAAGAGACAAAGTATTCAGGGTTGGGCTTCAGTTTTAAGAAAACAAACAAACTGATGTACATAAATTAGCATGGCTTTCCTACATCTTCAGAACAATTCTTGAACTAAAGATCTCATTCCTAATTGAGGAATGGCCTATGGGTCCAGTCCAAGGTGTCAAGAGGAATAACCCAAAGAATATGGTCTGCCCAATGGACACTATATTCAGTTTGTCAGCTGTTTATTGAATGCCTCTTTTGTACTTGGTATTGCTTTGGATCTTGGGAGATGAGAAAGACAGAATGTACCACTTGGTTCTGCCTGATTCACTGTTCAACATACACTGATTGAGCAACTGGCATGTTGTAAAGACTGCTGGTCCTTGGGGGTATCTTGTGATGTCTCCTTAAAAAATATCCTTTGCAGATAATTACTCACCTCTATATCCTGACCATTCTCATCTCTATTTCAGAATATTAAATGCTGTATGAGATGGAAACAAATTATGTCATTTACATTTAAGTAGAAGGAAATGATAACAAAAATATGAGATATTAGGAAGCAAGTGCTTGCTCCCATGGAGCCAAAAGAAATTTGCCCCACCATGGATAGATCCCAACTACTCATTGTCTTGCAGGTGTTGCTCTGTAGAGTGATGTCTTTGCTATTTCCTGAGAGGACAGTTTTCTGGCTTCTTGCCAGTCCTCACTTTAAGTCCATTTGTTGTGGACTTGGTGATATCATAACAGTTAAGTGAATTTCACAGTTCTTCCAAAAGCTGATGGGATGTCAAATCTGAGTTGCTTTTATATTTAATGTTTTCCTCTGAAATGTCATCTTATGTGTGTCAAAATAATAATGAATATACAACCAAAGGAACAAAGAAAAGGATCAACAAAACAATAGAAAGCTTATAAACATTTATTGAGCACCCAAATGAAGTTGGAGAAAGGTAGTTGGAATTGGAAAAGGAATAAAAAGATGATTTCGACTGACAGATCTTCTCCATATGTATTAAATATATGCTGATTTAAAGTCTAACGAATGCCTACTACACTTCTCATATAGCAGATCTTCTGTTAAGTCTTTTGAAAAATATATTATCTTGACACGTTTCACAGTAAATCAGTGGAGTAGTTAACACAACATTCATTTTGTATTTGCTAAAATAAACATCAGAAAAGTTAAGTAAGTCATACAACTAGTTAATGACAATGTTGATTTGGTGTAAAGAGCACAGCTGTCTTGTCACAGTGACTGTAGAACAGTATTTTTTAAAAGGTAAAAATCAACCTGAGCTTTCCATGGACTTCCTTATAATAGAGAAGACATGGACAGCAGCATAAACAGTCTGATCACATTGTTTTGCTTTAACCATGTATTTTAATTGAATCCATATTTCATTAATTGAAAATTGATTCTATGAAAATCATAACATTGATCAACATCTTCCCAAAGCCAAATGAAAAGGCCAGATAAAGAGGAATTGATCATGTAAAACATTTGTGATGCCATGTAGAGCATTTAACATATCTAGCTCAGTAATCTGTTCAGTTAGAAGTTGTCAAAGTGCTTGCTAATGATTGATTTTGCATCAGGTCAAATAATATGCCAATTCTCTTACTACCAAAAAAAAAAAATCTTAAAGAAACAGAAATACAGTGTTTGCTTGACCTTCATATTATAGATCTTTGTGGCAGTGTGAAAATACCTTTTCTTGTCGTTCTTAGAAGGTTGAGGTAAAGATTAAAAAATCTGAAAGCCAACACTGACTACCCATGGTAAAAGCTGTTTAGCAACGTAATTTATAGGGAACATGTGATAGTTTCCAGAAGTGACATGCGTCATCTTCCCACATGAAACTATGTAGAATGCAATTTTACAGTTGGGTAAATTCTCAAGGCAGGGCACAAAGATCTGGCTGTGGGATTGCCCATTAATGTCAGAAGGAGTCAAGGGGCTCTATTCCTCATGCCCCTCTTAGAGAATGCACCTGTGTCAGCCTGCTATGAGAAGAGTCCATTCCTTTTCTGGAAAACCTGTATGCCAGTGTTAACCAGTATCGTGTATGGATGTTTATATAACTTTAGGTTAGTTCTTAGATTTGTCTATGGTCCATCATGCAATGAAAATGGAGATGTCATGCTTTTTATCCCATATGATGTTAGACTTATTTTATGAACATGAAATGGCCAGCATGAGTATAAATATTTAATATTATATGAAATAGAAGTCATATAACAGAAAATCTGTGCATTCAAAGGAAAAAGTTGTAATGTGACATTACATAATTTTAATGCTTATGAAAGTGATCCATATACATTCAGATCTGGGTTAGTATCATGGTTAAAAAAATAAAGTCCATGCAATAATGGATAATTACAGTTACTTATCCATTACGTTTTTGCTTCCTATTTTTTTCCACACAAGAAAGGTGGTACATAGGTCTTTGCAATACATTCCAAATTCTCATTTTTCTTTCTTAATTTATTACCCTCAACACACTTGAGTATCCTCTAAACCTCTAAAACCCTTTAGCTGTCCTCTAAAAATCCTCCACTTACTCTTGAATACCTGTGTTGCATTTCCTTTATTTCCACCCATTCTCTTTCAAAAATCCTAGAACCAGACTGTTTAGGCTGGATCTACCTTTGAGGGGGTGGCCTGGGCAAGAAACTGAGGAGACCATACCATAACCCTCTTCAACAGAAGGTAAACACAAAGCAAACAGGAATTATTGATTCACAATCCATAGAATGTAATAAGAGAGATTTTAAAAGGCGCCCATCGGTATCACTCGTGTACTGATTTTTACAAATTCTATCAATTCGCAAATATTTTACAACATGTATTTTTAAATGCCCACCAAGTACAGGGGACCACAGAGAACACAAAAGTGAAAAAAACGCAGGGACACAATTTTTACTATTAAAGGAGTTGAAAATTTAGATGATAAAAGTATTCTACAATGTACAACATTGTACTGCTCTGTGGTAGCCACTAGCAACATGTAGTTCTTAAGCACCTGAAATGTGACTGGAGTAACTGAATCATTTAGTTTCTAATTATATTTAACTTACCTTTAAGTTTGAATAGCCACAAACTAAAATTTGAATAGCTACTCTATGGGACAGAGCAAATCTGGAAAATCCAAAAATCTAGTTTGTGAGGTAAGTCCCCAAAATTCCAAAATAGGGTTAATGCTACCAGACAAGTACACACAAAATTCTTTAAGGCTCAGAGAAATGAAATCCCTCAATTGAGAAAAATTTAAAACACCGGTTTAATGTAGATTTGAATGATGAGGCAGTATTATTTAGATCGTGCAATTGATTTTATAAATGGCTTTAAGAGGAAAAGAACACCTGCTGTGCATCAAGTATTTTATATACATGAGCTCATTTAGTTCCCACAGCTAGAAAATATTGCCTGTGCTTTATAATTGGTGGAATTGAGACTCTCGGGTTAATTAACATACCCAAGTTCACCTGGCTAGCAAGTGGTGAAGACGAGGTTCGAACCCAGGAGTACCCGACGACTCCCGATCTCAGATCTCAGCTGTGTCCCACTTGGCTGTGCTGGGGGAGGAGAGGGGGAATCCAAAATAATTCAAGGCTACAGAACAGGACGGCTCGAGGGTGGCAGTGCCATGATCCTCAGTAGTTTAACCAAGCAGAGGTCTAGCTTGGAGGTGACATCTGTATAAACTAACCTGAGATGTGAATTATTGATTCACATGTATATATGATGTATAAACTAACCTGAGATGTATAAACTAACCTGAGAGCAAGAGTGAAGATTTGGAAGTGAGGGAAAGACTGAGGTTCAGGATGGAGATACACTTGGGAGCTGCCTGTAAAATCTGATCCACTGATACTGGATCATCTAAAAAAAAAAAAGAAGGCACAGATAAGGGTGCTTATATTAAAATCTTAGAAAACATGTCTTTTGGGGTTTAGGATGAGAGGAGGAGCCAATAAAAGCATCAGAGTTCTTGGAGAGGCAGGGAGAAATAATATGCAGTAGTGGTCAGCAGCGTCAAATAGTATTGAGAGAGAAGCAGGGCAAAGAGCAAGCAATGAAAATGGAGGGTTTCCTGCCGGGAAGTAGAGTGACCTTGAGAAGAGAGGAAACACAGCTATTTACCAACCCTCTGGTTTCTTCAAAACTTGTACTTTCCAAGGGCCCTTCCTTGTGTTCCTAGGCCTATCACTCTTCAGACACAGCCAGTTTTGTTTTCAGGATTTTACGTGGACAAGATCTGAGTCCTTTTAAAATAGAGCTTATGACTTTCATGAGGCTGTATCTGGCTTTTCTCCCTATCTTCAACCTCCAGTTCTGTAGCTGTGACTTTGCAGCTCTTAATAAAACTAAGTAGGATGAATGCATGAGTCCAGAACATTTTTTTTTCATGCACATTTTAGCATTTGGGGAAAAGATGATTCATTCATTGTTGGACACCCCCCCCACCCCGGTACAAAGTATTATTGGAAACACACAGACAAATCTAACAAATGTTATATATTATTCTTGTTCCTAAAGAATTGATAGTCTAGATGGAAGAGAGAGTAAGACCAACACAAGATTGTCAGGCGCTGTATTGTATGGAACACAGCACTGACAGTGAGCCAGTGTGCAATGGTCCAGACAAACTGATTTTAAAGACTTTTCCCCCTGTGAAACACCTTGGCTCTCATCCCCTTCCTTAAGAACCCAGCACACCTCCCTATTTTAGCACGTGAATGAGGATGGCTTGGCAAATGAGGACCTCTAAAACCTTGTCCCGGCAGTATAACCAGTGACCATTTGGACTGGGTGTGTCTTGTCATCTCAGTAATTGAATATTTTGAGCATCACCCTGTAGGTGCATATTATTAACACTTCATGGATTTGTAAGGAGTCTTAGAAAATTAGGCAAAACAACATCATGCGTTAACTATTCTCAAAAACAACAACAAATAGTTCAGGAAATAGTGGTGATGTTAATTTCCTTAGGTAAAAATGATTATCAATCATGGCTTAATCATGGGTATGTGGGTGCATCTAAATTCGATATTCCAATACTAATTTTGGACGTCAGCATGCAGTTGCTCAGTGCACAATGATTGCTGATCTAGCCCTGGCTTTGCTGTTTATTGGTTTTATGGCCTTGAGTAAGTCACTTTACCTCCAAGGTTTATTTATTCCTTTGTGAAATAAGTGGGCTGAAAAACTGTATCAGAATGATATCTGTTGCAGGTATCGGGAAACTCCTATCCGAAAAGCCCAAGAACTAAGGACTTAAATTTTTAAAAATCCATAGGAAGGTCAGTGTTCAGGAAGGATAAAGGATAATCTTGGCTCCATTTCTTTATTAACCTTTTGGCTCCACCCTCCACATGTGTGGATTTCATGCTCAATGAGAGTGGAATGAGAGGAACATTGCTCCCTGGGTCCTAAGAATGAAGAGTATTCCTCTCCCATCTTGCAAATAGACTTCCTCTGAAGTTTCTGGCCAAAGTTGTGTCATATGCTCTTGTCTAAACAGATACCTAGCAAGGATTTAATGGGACCTTGCTAATGATTGGTTTAAACTACACCAGTCTTGCCCTCTGGCTGGAGATGGGTCCAGCTTTCCCTGAATGTGGCCAGAAGAGATCATGGGTACCCAAACAAAATCAGGAGTCTGTTCTGAGAAAGCAAGGAGGGAGTGACTGCTGTGTAGACAATTGTGATTGTGATTCTCTTTAGAGCAAATGATCCCCCTTTTAGCAAATGAAATTGTTGACCTGTTTCCATTCTCTAATATTCCTCCTCCACTACCTCAAATGCTAACTACTTGGACTTGAACTCTCAACCCTCCCAAATAAGAATCATCCATTATATACACGAAAGGTCACCCGGAGGACAATTAAACAGATCATTCAGAGTTTGTTCTATCTCCAGTCCTTTCTTCATCCCTCCACTGCTTCACGCAACTACATGAAGAAGGGTGGGTTAGTTCAGTGGGCTATTGCATAGTGCTAATCATGGCAGAAATCATGGAGTCAATCCCCAGATTAACTAAATTATATTACTCCAGTTCTCTTACCAACAATCTGGCAGGTGCTAAGAAGGGTCTCTGGAGGACAGTGCAGTTTGTGTAGCTGCTACTGAGAGGGTACGATGCACTTTGGTAGAAATGCAACAGTAAGGATTCCACACGGTGGGCCAGTTGGCCGGCACTGTAAAATAAGTGAGCTGTTCTTAGCCGGTCATACTGTTTCACTGTGTCCTCACAAAAAGGCAAATACAGAGAGGACTAATGAGGGGGTTGAGGAAGTGGGAAAAGAAATCCACAGACTAACCAATATTGTCTCCTTCGTTTCTTTCCCCCTGGAGACTGTGACTGTATTTGATGGTTTGTATTCTGACCCCTTTTTCTGATTTATTTCAGAACCTAACCTGTATCTATCATCCCAGGTCTACGGAAAAGTTGTCTTATTAACTGGAATACTGACTTTGCAATCAAGAATCATGTACCGCTGATAATGAGTCCATGGGCAGGCTCAGGGTGAGGTGAGCTCCTCTGTACACCCAGAGAGGAATTCGGTGACTAGAGCAAAGCAGCAGCTCAAAAACGTCTTCTTGAACCGGTGCTCTTGCTCCCCAAGAAAACGTCTACTTTCTTTTAGCAGATTAGACCCTGGTGATTCTACCTTCTAGCCAGCTTTTTACATAGACAGATGTTTGAACAGTTTCCCATAGAATGTATTTCAGTTTGGGAAGAGGTGCCTTATTATGCAGTAATTCAAGGTTCTTCACATTTGAGATATGGTTCTGATAATGTGATTATTGACCATTGACTTCACCATAGATCGAAGATTCATAGTTGGATCAAAGATTACAATATTGTAAGACACAGGAAAAATGGCTTCTAAATTGTCCTAAAAAAAGTCAGCTCCTGTGGTCCTGGATGACTTTCAAATCTTGAATGACATATTACCTTTTTCCTTATTTTCTCCCTTCTTTTGGACTGAGGGTTTTTAAAAAAATTGTTCCAATATATCTCCTTTGTTGATTTATTAGCTACATTTTTTTTGTTCTTTATGAAAATGGTTGCTTTAGAATATATAATACATTCTTTAACTTATTGCAAGTTACCTTTCAGAAATACTACACTTCACTTACTGCCTTCCCCGTCTTTGTGCCATCGTCATACATTTTAGTCCTATGTATGTCATAAAAACGAAAATAAATTGTAATTGATTTTGCTTTTTAACAATGAGTTATCTTTTAAAAGATTTAAAAATTATAAAACAACATCTTTCATATTTCCACACATATTAACCACTTTGCTGCTCTTCATTCCTTTGTGTATATCCAGATTTCCAGCTGGTATTATTTTCATTATGCTTAAAGAACTTCAATTTTCTTTGTAATTCAGGTTTGTTGGTGATGATTTTTTTTTCAGCTTTTGAATGTCTAAGAAAATTTTTCGTTTTCCCTCTATTTTTGAAAGATATTTTCACCAAGTGTAGAATTCTACTTTGACTTGTCTTTTTTTTTTCAGTACTTCAAAGATAATTATCCACTGTCTTCTGGATTGCATTCTTTTCACCAAGAAATCTGCTGTCGTTCTGATCTTTGTTCCTCTGTATATGATGTGTCTTTTTTCTGTGGTGGCTTTTAGACTTTTTATTATGTGTTTCAAGCCATTTAATTAAGATATGTTCCAATGTAGTTATATTCATGTTTCTTATGCTTGGGTTTTGTTGAGCATTTTGAATCTATAGGCCTATAATTTTCAACAAAATTGGAAACTTTTTGGCCCTTAATCTTTATTACTCTGAATGCACATTCAAGGTTTTCACGGCAGTAGAAGACTATTATTTACACAAATAAGCATATGATTTCCCAGTGCCCCAATTTCTTAACCCTGGGGTGAAACAATGAGCCCCACATGTTATTCTCCATATACTGGTCTATACTGTAGTTGAAAAACCCAGAAGCAAACAAATGAATTGGGTGCTTCACTGCTTGGGAAGAATGTTTTCACTCTAACCTTTTGGGATGTTTATAACTCTCTCCTGGTGGGAGGGAGGAAAGAAGGGGCAGAGATTAGACCATTGTCTTTAGCTTAAGAATATCTTTACACTATCTCTTCATAGTCCCAAGTCCCAGCATCCCAACACCTCAGACAAATTTCTCTGGAATTCTCTCACTAAATTTGTCCTAAATTATCTTCCCAAATTTGTCCATCTTGCAAGTTTCTATAAAATTTATTCAGAAAGCTTTAACTGTGCAGAAAGAGAAAAATATGAATATTTAAATTACATTCATATGTTACTATAATTAGTATGCCTATCATTATTATTATTAGAGCATTTCAGATAATAACGGCCTTGAGCATTATCAGTTCATCAGGAGACAGAGTGTTGTGGGAGAAGCACATTAATGAAATGACTATGGAAATCCTGTAGGGCCAGTTGGTCCCAGGACACTTTCAAGCTTTTTAGTTCTTTCCACTGGGATTAAAGCTATACTACCACCACTGTGAATTCTTTGAGCAGTGAGTACGTATCACGCTGGCAACTTGCCTATTTGGTCTTTCTTGGGGATTCAGAAACTCTTATCCATCAGCTTTGTCATCAGTCTGTTACAGTTTTGCTGTTTTGTATTTATATGCTATTATCTGTGCATCATCTGGTCCCATCTCCTGAATTGATTTCCAAGCCTTATACTAAAAGGCAGGTGCTATTTTCTCTGTCACTGAAATGCCTGGTTTATGTCCTTCCAGATTTTTCCTTTTTTAAAAAATTTTTTTCAATTTATTTAAACTATATAATAATAATTACAGAGTTCATCCATTTCTGCCACTCCCGACTCCTCTGACCTTTATTTATCAAAAAAAATTTTTTGTTCTCCCTATTGATGATTCTAATTACAGTTCCATTAGCTACTTGAAGTCCCATAGCTCACCGAGGCTCGATGTATTTTTTCCCCCCAATTTGTATCTCTGTTTTTCAAAACTGAATATTTTCTTTTATGATACATTCAAGTTCACTAATCTTTTCTTCTCCATTGTTTAGTTTGTTAATTCCACCCAATGATACATTTGTCAAGGATGTTTTTAAATCTCTAGACATTTGATTTGGGTCTCTTTATAACATTAATGTCTTCATGATTCTCTCTTCTACCTTCTTGAATATGAAGAATAGAGTTATAGGCATACCTCACTTTACTGTGCTTTGCAGATTTGCATTTTTTACAAATTGAAGATTTGTGGCAAATCTGTGTCAAGCAAGTCTGTAAGCATCATTTTTCCATTAACTTTTGCTCACTTTGTGTTTCTGTAGCAGATTTTGGTAATTCTTGAAATATTTCAAACTTTTTATTAATATTAGATTTTTATCATGATCTGTGATCAATGATTATGACTCACTGAAAGCTGAGAAGATAGCTAACATTTATAGCAATAAAGTATTTTTTAATTTAGGTATTGCACTGCGTTTTTCAGGCATAATATTATTGCACATTTGATAAACTATAGTATAAACATAACATATATACACTGGGAAACAACAGAAATTATTTGACTCACTTTATTGTGATATTTGCTCTATTGCAGTGGTCAAGAACTAAACCTGCAATATCTCTCAGGTATGCCTGTAACCATTTTAATGTCCTGGCATACTAATTATAACATCTGTGTCATTCCTGCACCTGTCTCTATTGATTATTTTTTTCTCCTCCCATTTATTGTATTTTCTTATTTCTTTGCATGTCAGGGAATTTTTGACTAGATGACAGACATTGTGAATTGTACTTTCTTGGGTGCTAGAAATACTTATATTGCTATAAATACTCTTGGGATTTGTGTTGTACCTTAATTAAGTTACTTGGAAACAACTTGATTCTATACAGTCTTGCTTTTAAATTTTACTAGGTATGACCAGAGCAGTCTTTAGTCTAGGGCTAACTTTTGCCTATTACTGAGGCAACACCTTTCTGTGTACACTGCTTGATGCCCTATGACTAATGAGGTTTTTACATGTTCTCTATGGGAATATGAATTAATTCTAGTCCTGTGTGAGTTCCAGAGATTATTCTCTCCTCTGCTTTTGAGTTGTTTTATACCCTACCTTGGACAATTTCCTCAGGCTTGCAGGGAACCCTCTGCAAATCTCTGGGGTGCTCTCTCTCTTTCTCTCCCCTTTATTGAGGTATACCTGACATAAAACACTATATTAGTTTCAGGTCTGACATAATGACTCAATATTTATATGTATTGTGAAATGATCACTGTAATTAGTCAAGTTAACATCA